>NC_057798.1:256231266-256507932 GCF_018294505.1 Triticum aestivum | reverse complement strand
CTGGGCCGCGGTCCAGCAGGGGGGGGTTCCCTCCTTTTGTTTTTTTTTTGTTGTTTTTTTTTGGTTTTCTGTTTTTCTTTCCTTTTGTATTTTCTTTTATTATTTCTTTTCTGTTTAAATCATTTAATCCATTTAGCCATTTTATAAAAATATGCCTGTTGCACTATAATTACCCTTGTAATATTCGTCAACCACCGAACAATTTTATTCTAAATTTTGAAAATTTTTATTGTTTTCATCAATTTGAATTTTGAATTTGAACGGTTTCGAATTACTGCGAGGATAGCAACAGTAATCGGGATGACGTGCCATGATTAGCGTGGGATTACTGTAGCAAGATTATCCGAGCGTTACAGGTATCCTATGAAGACGCACTTCTCCGATTTGGGTTCGAGCTTATCAGGTTGAAGCTTTTTCACATAAGCATCGCAACCCCAAACTTTAAGAAATGACAACTTTGGTTTCTTGTGAAACCACAGTTCATAAGGCGTCGTCTCAACGGATTTTGATGGTGCCCTGTTTAATGTGAATGCAGTTGTCTCTAATGCATAACCCCAAAATGATAGTGGTAAATCGGTAAGGGACATCATAGATCGCACCATATCCAATAAAGTGCGGTTACGACATTCAGACACACCATTATGCTGTGGTGTTCCAGGTGGTGTGAGCTGTGAAACTATTCCACATTGTTTTAAATGAAGGCCAAACTCGTAACTCAAATATTCTTCTCCACGATCAGATCATAGAAACTTTATTTTCTTGTTACGATGATTCTCCACTTCACTCTATAATTCTTTGAACTTTTCAAATGTTTCAGACTTGTGTTTCATTAAGTAGATATACCCATATCTGCTCAAATCATCTGTGAAGGTCAAAAAATAACGATACCCGCCACGAGCATCAACACTCATTGGACTGCATACATCGGTATGTATTATTTCCAATAAGTCACTAGCTCGTTCCATTGTTCCGGAGAACAAAGTTTTAGTCATCTTGCCCATAAGGCACGGTTCGCAAGCATCAAATGATTCATAATCAAGTGATTCCGAAAGTCCATCTTTATGGAGTTTCTTTATGCGCTTTACATCGATATGACCAAAACGGCAGTGCCACAAATAAGTTGCACTATCATTATCAACTTTGCATCTTTTGGCATCAATACTTTGAATATGTGTATTACCACGATCGAGATTCAACAAACCATCAACATTGGGTGTATGACCATAGAAGGTTTTATTCATGTAAACAGAATAACAATTATTCTCTGTCTTAAATGAAAAACCGTTTTGCAATTAACATGATCTAATCATATTAATGCTCAACGCAAACACCAAGTAACATTTATTTAGGTTCAACACTAATCCCGAAAGTATAGGGAGTGCTCGATGATGATCATATCACTCTTGGAACCACGTCCAACACACATCGTCACTTCATCCTCAACTAGTCTCTATTTATTCTGCAACTCTTGTTTCGAGTTACTAATCTTAGCAACCGAACAAGTATCAAACCCCAGGGATTACTACGAGCACTAGTATGGTACACATCAATAATTTGTATATCAAATATACCTTTGTTCACTTTGCCATCCTTCTTATCCGCCAAATATTTGGGCAGTTCCACTTTGAGTGACCATTTCCTTTGTAGTAGAAGCACTCAGTTTCAGGCTTAAGTCCAGCTTTGGGCTTCTTCATGGGAGTGACAACTTGCTTGCCATTCTTCTTGAAGTTCCCTTTCTTTCCCTTTGCCCTTTATTGAAACTAGTGGTCTTTTTTAATCATCCACACTTGATGCTCTTTCTTGATTTCTACCTTCATCGATTTCAGCATCACAAGGAGCTCGGGAATCGTTTTGCTCATCCCTTGCATACTATAGTTCATCACAAAGTTCCAGTAACTTGGTGATGGTGACTAGAGAACTGTGTCAATCACTATCTTATCTGGAAGATTAACTCCCACTTGATTCAAGTGATTGTAGTACCCAGACATTCTGAGCACATGCTCACTAGCTGAGCAATTCTCCTCCATCTTATAGGCAAAGTACTTGTCGAAGGTCTCATACCTCTTGACACGGGTGAGGGAGTCCTGGACTAGGGGGTGTCCGGATAGCCGAACTATCATCATCGGCCGGACTCCAAGACTATGAAGATACATGATTGAAGACTTCGTCCCGTGTCCGGATGGGACTTTCCTTGGCGTGGAAGGCAAGCTTGGCGATACGGATATGTAGATCTCCTACCATTGTAACCGACTCTATGTAACCCTAGCCCTCTCCGGTGTCTATATAAACCGGATGGCTTTAGTCCGTAGGACAACAACCATTACAACAATCATACCATAGGCTAGCTTCTAGGGTTTAGCCTCCTTGATCTCGTGGTAGATCTACTCTTGTAATACCCACATCATCAATATCAATCAAGCAGGACATAGGGTTTTACCTCCATCAAGAGGGCCCGAACCTGGGTAAAACATCGTGTCCCTTGTCTCCTGTTACCATCCGCCTAGACGCACAGTTCGGGACCCCCTACCCGAGATCCGCCGGTTTTGACACCGACATTGGTGCTTTCATTGAGAGTTCCTCTGTGCCGTCACCGATAGGCTCGATGGCTCCTTCGATCATCAACAACGACACCGTCCAGGGTGAGACTTTTCTCCCCGGACAGATCTTCGTATTCGGCGGCTTTGCACCGCGGGCCAATTCGGCTGGCCATCTGGAGCAGATTGAAAGCTACGCCCTTGGCCGTCAGGTCAGATTTGGAAGTCTTAACTTCACGGCTGACATCCGCGGAGACTTGATCTTCAATGGATTCGAGCCACAGCCGAGCGTGCCGCACTGTCACGATGGGCATGATTTAGCTCTGCTGCCGGATAGTGCCCTAGAGACCGCACACCAGCCCGCTTCGTCACTTGATTCGGAGCCGGCTGCGCAGATCGAGGACGGATGGTTATACGCCGCCTCGGGGGCTATAGAGCGCAGATCGAGGCGATAGAGCCGAATACCGACTTTGTCCTTTCTGAAGCTCGTGACTCCAAGGTGTCGGACTCCTTGTCGGACTCCGAAGCTCCCACGCCCACACCGATCGAATCCGATTGGGCGCCGATCATGGAGTTCGCGGCCGCGGACATCTTTCAACACTCACCTTTTGGCGACATTCTGAGCTCGCTAAAATATCTCTCGTTATCAGAAGAACCCTGGCCGGACTACGGTCAGGGCGGTTGGGATGCAAACAACGAAGAAATTCAAGACCCACCCACCACCCACTTAGTAGCCGCTGTCGACGATCTAACTGACGTGCTTGACTTCGACTCCGAAGACATCGACGGTATGGACGACGATGCCGGAGACGACCAAGAACCAGCGCCTATCGGGCACTGGAAAGCCACCTCGTCATACGACATATACATGGTGGACATCCCAAAGGACGGGAATGGCGAAGAAACAGCAGAGGAAGACCCCTCCAAGAAACAGCCCAAGCGCCGGTGTCAGCGGCGCCGCTCTAAATCCCTCCATAGCAAGACTGGTGATTCCGGCACCAGAGATAATAATACCCCAGACAGTGCCGAAGAAAACCCCCTCCAGCAAGATTCAGTCCAGGAAGACGGAGATGCCAGCCCTCACAAGAGGGCGGCAGACGAAGAGGTAGATGACGATAGTTACATGCCTCCCTCTGGAGACGAGGCAAGCCTCGACGACGACGAATTTGTCGTGCCTGAGGATCCCGTCGAAGAGAGCGTTTTAAATGCCGGCTTATGGCCATGGCCAACAGCCTCAAGAAAAAGCAGCAACAGCTTAGAGCTGATCAGGATCTGCTAGCCGACAGATGGACGGAAGTCCTGGCGGCCAAAGAGCATGAGCTCGAACGCCCCTCCAAAAGCTACCCCAAACGCAAGTTGCTCCCCCGATTAGAGGAGGAGGCACATAAACCTGCATCACCAGAGCACAATACGGCTGACCGGCCACCTCATGGCCACGACAGAGAGGCCTCTAGGCCCTTTGTTAGAACCGTACCCCGTCATCGCTCGAACAACACAAGGCCACAGGGGAACGCTCCAAACTTGCGAGAAATATTGGAGGATAAGGCAAGACAATCAAGATCGATCTACGGATCGCGTGGGCGCCCCATGATACGTGACGACAACCGTCGCACCAGACACATTAAGTCCGGTCGGGGCGAACACAACAGACAAAGCTCGTTGGAGCTTCATCGCGATATAGCCCAATACAGAGGCGTTGCACACCCACTATGCTTCACAGACGAAGTAATGGATCATCAAATCCCCGAAGGGTTTAAACCCGTGAATATCGAATCCTATGACGGCACAACAGACCCCGCGATTTGGATCGAAGACTATCTTCTTCATATCCATATGGCCCGCGGTGATGATCTTCACGCCATCAAATACCTCCCACTCAAGCTTAAAGGACCAGCTCGGCATTGGCTTAACACCTTGCCAGCAGAATCAATTGGGTGTTGGGAGGACCTGGAAGCCGCATTCCTTGATAACTTCCAGGGCACGTATGTGCGACCACCAGACGCTGACGACCTAAGCCACATAATTCAGCAGCCAGATGAATCGGCCAGACAATTCTGGACACGGTTCTTAACTAAGAAAAACCAAATTGTCGACTGCCCGGATGCGAAGGCCCTTGCGGCCTTCAAACATAACATTCGCGACGAGTGGCTTGCCCGGCACCTGGGGCAGGAAAAGCCGAAATCCATGGCAGCCCTCACATCACTCATGACCCGCTTCTGCGCATGAGAGGACAGCTGGCTAGCTCACAGCCACAACCTCAGCAAAAATTTTGGCAGTCCGGATACCAAGGATCGCAATGGCAGGTCGCGTCGCAACAAGAATAAACGCCGCATTAACGGCGACAATAATGAGGATACGGCAATCAACACCGGATTCAGAGGCTCCAAACCCGGTCAGCGGAAGAAGCCATTCAAAAGAACTACTACGGGTCCGTCCAATTTGGACCGAATACTCGATCGCTCGTGCCAGATACACGGCACCCCCGAAAAACCAGCCAACCACACCAACAGGGACTGTTGGGTATTCAAGCAGGCAGACAAGCTAATTGCCGAAAACAATGACAAGGGGCTGCATAGCGATGACGAAGAAGAGACCCGACCGCCAAACAATAGAGGACAGAAGGGCTTTCCCCCACAAGTGCGGATGGTGAATATGATATACGCAACCCACATACCCAAGAGGGAGCGGAAGCGTGCACTTATGGACGTATACGCGATGGAGCCAGTCGCCCCGAAGTTCAACCCATGGTCCTCCTGCCCGATCACTTTTGACCGAAGGGACCACCCCACTAGCATCCGCCACGGCGGATTCGCCACATTGGTTTTAGACCCAATCGTCGATGGATTTCACCTCACCAGAGTCCTGATGGATGGCGGCAGCAGCCTGAACCTACTTTATCAGGACACAGTGCGCAAGATGGGCATAGACCCCTCAAGGATTAAACCCACAAAGACGACCTTCAAAGGCGTCATACCAGGTGTAGAGGCCAATTGTACGGGCTCAGTCACACTGGAAGTGGTCTTCGGATCCCCGGATAACTTCCGAAGAGAGGAGTTAATCTTCGACATAGTTCCATTCCGCAGCGGCTACCATGCCTTGCTTGGATGGACCGCGTTTGCAAAGTTCAACGCGGTGCCGCACTACGCATACCTCAAGCTCAAGATGCCAGGCCCTCGAGGAGTCATCACGGTCAAGGAAACACCGAGCGCTCCCTCCGAACGGAGGAACATACAGCAGCTCTCGCGGCAGAAGTACAATGCAGCCTCTTAAGGCAATTCTCCAGTCCGGCCGTTAAGCGATCGGACACGGCCAAGCGCGCCCGAAGTAACCTACAACAAGACCACCTGGCGCGTTCCGAGCACGCGTAGCAATGCGGCCCCAACCCCAGCCCTTGCAAGATCGCACGACTGGTCCTTCGCGTACATCATTACGCTCTGGAGATACCATGGGCATAGGGGAAGGGGCATGACCACGACAGGCCCAAAATGCGGCTCAACCACATCAGGGGCTCCCAAGTGTGTCATTTCCTTTTTCTTTTTCCTTTCATTCCTTTTTCTTACCTACAGGACTCCGTTCACCAAAGGCCTTGTCCGGCAGTAGACCGGTCGAACTCACGATGCAACAGCCAGGGAAGGAAAAAGGCTGCGACGAATATCTAGGTGGTCTCCCTTACGAGCATTAAATCCATCTTATAGACCACTCCGCAGCCTACCTCTGGAGGGGGACATGTTTAATAGTCCCATCCCTTGCTTATCGCACTATTTGTATCGTTCTGCATCCACAGCAGTACCTTTTGAATAAAACAATGCAGCACCTTTTGCTTATAATTGCATTTCTTTCTTATACATATGTTCATTTATGACATGTTGCATCCGTACACTTTGGTACGGCTAAAAACACCAGGGGCTTATGTTCCCACATCATGGTGTGATAAGTCCGAACACTTTCACAAGTGCGGCACCCCGAACTTATAGCATTATATGCATCAGCTTAGAATCATGTCTTGGGTCACTAGTTGGGTTTGCCCGGCTCCCATGTTTTGGTACCTTACGTTCCGTTATATCGGCTAAGGTAGCACTGGGAGAACCACTGCGATTGCGCCCCAGTTGAGCTGGGCTAACGCCTCAGTGGAGAAAGCTAAAACTGACCGCCATGATGAGGCGAGAGCCGGTCGCTGTTCGAGAGGTTTTTTCGAGTCCCTAAAGACTTATGCCGCTTAGAGCGAGGAACCGGCTTTGTCCGGCCCAGGCGTGGATAGCGCCCCGAATTCGGCCTTCCAAACACTAGGGGCTTCGCCAAAATTTAAAATTATAGAATTCTATGGCTAAGTGAGAGTGTTCAAGCATTATAAGTCCGGTTGCCTAGTTCGTCGTGTTGAGCGCCTCCCTAGATGGACCCAAATATGGGAACAAGAGTGCTCAAATTTATCTCGAACACCCCAGCACTCGTGGCATGGGGGCTGAAGCCGACGACTTGCCATCTCTCAGATTTGATAAACAGCCGCACAGAAGGTAATATTTTAAATTAACAAGCGTTGCTTCGCGCATATGAACAAAGTTTTCTGCGCACATGATAACAAAATACGAGTCTACTCAAATATTACATTATTGGAGCACTCACCCGCAATAGTGCGGGCACCCTTCAGGACACTCTTGTAATACATCTAGGGCGTGCGATACTCCTTACCCGGCGGTGGCGCGTCCATCACAAGCTTCTCAGCATCCATCTTGCCCCAGTGCACCTTAGCACGGGCAAGGGCCCGACGGGCACCTTCAATACAGGCGGATCGCTTGATGACCTCCACCCATGGACACGCATCCACCAACCGCCGCACCAGGCCGAAGTAGCTCCCAGGCATGGCCTCATTGGGCCACAGCCGAACTATGAGGCCCTTCATGGCCTGTTTGGCCACCTTGTGGAGCTCGACCAGCTGCTTCAGCTGGTCGCTAAGGGGCACCGGATGTCCGGCCTCAGCATACTGAGACCAGAAGACCTTCTCCGTCGAGCTCCCCTCCTTGGCCCTTTAGAAAGCGGCAGCATCGGACATGCTGCAGGGCATATCTGCGAACGCTCCTGGAGAGCTCCGAATTTGGGTAAGTAACAGGTAATTTACATTCACATGCTTTCTTTGCATGAAAAATGCCTTACCCGCCGCTATTTTCTTCAACGCCTCAATCTCCCGAAGGGCCTTGTGGGCTTCGGCCTTAGCGGCTTTGGCACTCTCAAGAGCCGATGCAAGCTCGGACTCTCGAGTCTTCGAGTCACGCTCCAAACTCTCATGTTTTTCCACGAGAGCCTGGAGCTCTTGTTGTACCTCCGCCACCCGCGCCTCCTGCTTCTCTCGCTCGGTGCGTTCCGCGGCCGCATTCCGTTCGGCCATGGACACCGCCTCCTTCAGGGTCGGCACCTCGTTCGTGGCCCCTGCAATACCCACGTTATCCTTGTCATTCTTTTTGCAACCAAATCCTTTTCTGTAAGGTACAACTTCAATAAGGTGCTACTCACCTTCTTTGTCCTCGAGCTGCTTCTTGTCACGGCCGAGCTTGTTCTCGGACTGCTCGAGGCTTTGCTTCAAAGCATTGACCTCCGCAGACAGTGCGGCGGAGGTCAGCAGCGTAGCCTGCAAACCCATATTGACATATTTTTTATGACTCCTGCGTATATCTTTTTAGATCCTCAGTCCGGCTTTTCTTTTCGAACACCGAACCGAGCATCACGGGCTACTGTCTATGCGGTACTATTTTACATATATTAATATTCTTACCTCAAAGCCTGATAGAAGGTTGCTGCAGGCTTCAGTCAGCCCGCTTTTGGCGAGCTGGACCTTCTGAATCACCGCACTCATGATAGTGCGGTGTTCCTCCTCGATGGAAGCACCGTCGAGCGCCTCCAACAAGTTGTCCGGCGCCTCCGGTTGGGCGGAGGCCGCCGGCGCCACGGTCTTGCCCTTCTTACAAAGGGGCCGACCGCTGGACTCCGGAACCACTACAGGTTCCGGTGCGGAGTCTGGCACGAAGTTCGAGAGGTCGCCCTGTGCCACCTCCGGGTTCTCCTCCTCCGGATGGGTCCCTCTCTGGGATCCCACCTCGACGTCGTCAGTTTCCCGGGGAGAGGAGGCGGTTGGAAGTGAAGTACTGTTCACATCCGACGAGCCCAAGGACCCGCTCGACGAAGCGGGAAGATCATCCTTGGGCGGACTACAAGGTTGTATGCGGCGTTAGAAAGACACCAAGTGGCAAAAAGAAAAATCATGAAGTCATTCAGGAGTCTGGGTACTTACGATTTCACCAGGGGCTTGGTCCTTGGAGGCCAATCCTCGTCGTTGCCACCGGCGTTGGCGGAACAGTCCGGGGGAAGAGTCCTTCCCTTCTTGGACCCTTCAGCCTCCCTAGCTGGGGAGGCCTTCCTTTTCTTCCCTCCCCCGCTGGGGGAGAGGCCTTTTTCTTCTCTTCCTCGTCCTCGGGGAAGGAGTCCGCCTCGGAGTCATCGGACACCTGGAAACGGGAACTCTTTAGAGTACCCGTGGCCTCCTTCTTCGCCTTCTTCTCCAGCACCACATGGGGTGCCGGAACCAGCAGCCCCGCTAGACGGGCATCCACTGGGTCTTCTGGCAAGGGGGCCGGATAGTTAGTCTGCTCGGCCTTCTTCAGCCAGTCCTGTCAAAGGAAAGAGAGATTAGATCCCGCATAGAGTCAAACTATGGAAAACAAATGTCCCGTAAAGGGTAGAATCATTTACCTCGTCAGCCTGACGCTGCAAGCAGAATCGGCGATCTTCGGTAGCGGATGCGGGAGCCTCGGCGCCCTTAAAAAGCACCTTCCAAGCATCTTCGTACCTGGTGTCGAAGAGCCCGCTCAAGGTTTGGTGCTAAGCCGGATCGAACTCCCACAATTTAAAGGCCCGTTGTTGGCATGGGAGAATCCGGCGGATGAGCATGACCTGGACCATGTTGACAAGCTTGAGCTTCTTGTTCACCAGCTTCTGGATGCAGGCTTGGAGTCCGGTCAGCTCCTCCGAATCGCCCCAAGTCAGGCCACTCTCTTTCCAAGAGGTGAGCCGTGTGGGGATTCCAGATCTGAATTCGGGGGCCGCTGCCCATTTAGGGTCACACGGCTCGGTGATGTAGAACCACCCCGATTGCCATCCCTTGATGGTCTCCACGAAGGCGCCCTCAAGCCAAGTAACATTGGGTATCTTGCCCACCATGGCGCCTCCGCACTCCGCTTGATTCCCCTTCACTACCTTCGGCTTGACATTAAAGGTCTTGAGCCACAAGCCGAAGTGGGTCTGGATGCAGAGGAAGGCCTCGCACACGACGATAAACGCCGAGATGTTGAGGATGAAATTCGGGGCCAGATCATAGAAATCCAGGCCGTAGTAGAACATGAGCCCCTGGACAAAGGGGTGAAGTGGAAAGCCCAGTCCGTGGAGGAAATGAGGAAGGAAAACCACCCTCTCATGGGGCCTGGGGGTGGGGATGAGCTTCCCCTTGTCGGGGAGCCGGTGCGCGATGTCGTTGGACAGGTATTCGGCGCCGCGCAGCCTCTTGATGTGCCCCTCCGCAACGAAGGAGGACATCCACTTTCCTCCCGCTCCGGACATGGCTGGAGAAGGTCGAGGTGAGATGTGCGGGCTTGGGCGCTGGAGCTCAAGTGCGCGGAGATGGATAAGCAAAGGAGGAAGAAGGCGTAGGTAAAAAGGTGGATCCTTATCCCCTATATATGGGCGGACGAAATTATGCGTCCCCACCAGCCTGATAAAACTCGCTTTTCTCCCAAGCGCCGTAATCAATGGTGCGGTTGGGTTACCCACGTCCGTATTGATGAGAATCCCGGAATAAGGGGAACACGATCTCTGCTTCGACAAGACGTGCTATGGAAACCGCTTCGCTAAACGCGCTGAGGCAGTATAATAAAAACGATTCAAGTAAAGGCTCGGTTGTGGTGTAACGCCACGCCACGAAATACGTCAGCAGATTGAACTTGTGTAAATATTATTCTCTCTACGGTGGAATGTGGAATTTATTTTGCAGAGCCGGACACTATCCTGGTGTTCACAATCTTCTACAAACTATTCGGAGAAGGAACCCGCCTTGCAATGCCGAAGACAATATGCGCGCCGGACTCATCGTCATTGAAGCCTGGTTCAGGGGCTACTGAGGGAGTCCTGGACTAGGGGGTGTCCGGATAGCCGAACTATCATCATCGACCAGACTCCAAGACTATGAAGATACAAGATTGAAGACTTCGTCCCGTGTCCGGATGGGACTTTCCTTGGCGTGGAAGGCAAGCTTGGCGATATGGATATGTAGATCTCCTACCATTGTAACCGACTCTATGTAACCCTAGCCCTCTCCGGTGTCTATATAAACCGGATGGCTTTAGTCCGTAGGACAACAACCATTACAACAATCATACCATAGGCTAGCTTCTAGGGTTTAGCCTCCTTGATCTCGTGGTTGATATACTCTTGTAATACCCACGTCATCAATATCAATCAAGCAGGACGTAGGGTTTTACCGTCATCAAGAGGGCCCGAACCTGGGTAAAACATCGTGTCCCTTGTCTCCTGTTACCATTCGCCTAGACGCACGGTTTGGGACCCCCTACCCAAGATCCGCCAGTTTTGACACGGACGACGGGCATGAGTCTGAAATACCAATTTCAGCTCTTGGAACATCTCATATGCTCCATGATGTTTCAAAAACGTTTTGAAGTCCCAGTTCTAAGTCGTAAAGCATGGTGCACTAAACTATCAAGTAGTCATCATATTGAGCTAGCCAAACGTTCATAACGTCTGCATCTGCTCCTGCAATAGGTCTGTCACCTAGCAGTGCATCAAGGACATAATTCTTCTGTGCGGCAATGAGGATACACCTCAGATCACGGACCCAGTCCGCATCATTGCTACTATCATCTTTCAACTTAATTTTCTCTAGGAACATATAAAAAACATAGGGAATCTACAACGCGAGCTATTGATCTATAACTTGCAAAATACTATCAGGACTAAGTTCATGATAAATTAAAGTTCAATTAATCATATTACTTAAGAACTCCCACTTTTATAGACATCCCTCCAGTCATCAAATGATCACGTGATCCATATCAACTAGACCATGTCTGATCATCACGTGAGATGGAGTAGTTTTCAGTGGTGAACATCTTTATGTTGATCATATCTTCTATATGATTCACGCTCGACCTTTTGATCTCCAGTGTTCCGAGGCCATATCTACATATGCTAGGCTCGTCAAGTTTAACACGAGTATTCTGCATGTGCAAAACTGGCTTGCACCTGTTGTATGTGAATGTAGAGCCTATCACACTCGATCATCATGTGGTGTCTCAGCACGAAGAACTGTCGCAACGGTGCATACTCAGGGAGAACACTTATACCTTGAAATTTAGTAAGGGATCATCTTATAATGCCACTGTCGGTGGGAAAGACACCTATGGGATCACTGGAATCCTACTATGGTCGGCGGGTGCGGAGTTGTGGAAAGAGCGGGTCTAAGAGCCAGCACACAGATCATTTATCCAGGTTCGGGCCATGAGGATGTGTAATACCCTAGTCCTGCGTTGGTGTGTATTGGAGTGTTCTTGAGCTAGCTTCGGTGTGTTTCTTGCTCAAAAGAGCCGAATCCCCCTCCAGTACGCCTCGGGCCTCCTTTTATAGGAAAAGGGGATGCCACAGTGGCACACAGGAGGCGGAAAGTGTACAGTAGTTGAGCTTATCGCCCGTCATTACGGGACAAAACACATTAAATGTGCCCCCTTAGGTGTCCCCTTGCTTTATTGGGGACAGGAACGAGGCCCGTCCCGTCCGTCGCCGCTCCGCCTTGCTCCGACACATGTCCTGGCCAGCGAGGCGTGTGGTGCCATGTAGGCTGGCAGGCAGCTGAGCTGGTGTGGTGGCAGCGTCTTCATGAAGATCTGCATGCCACCACGCAAGTGCTTGCTGAGTTGTTCCAGAGGCCGCACGTCGCCATACAGGTGCTCCCCTAGCTGGCTGGGCTGGTAGCTGCATGGGAATGATGGTGGAGTCTTGGCAGGTGCAGGCTTGGCCACGGCCCTGCTGATTTCCTCGGCAAGGGCCTTGCCGGAGTCCCGGCAAGGGTCTTGCCGCAGCATCGTGGTTGTCCCCAGCAAGGATCTTGTCGGAGGTCTCGTGGATTTCCACGGCAAGGATCTCGCCGAGGATCATCATCTCCTGGTCCTGTTCTGATCTTGCATGCTTGTGATCTTTACGAAGATCTGCATGCCACCATGAAGGGCCTCCCGAGCCTTGTTTCCAATGTAGTTGATGGTGTTGGAACCCCCGGGCTCAAGGGTGGTGCACTTCGCTGGCGTCGGGCAGGTTGCCCCGGCAAGGCTCTTGCCGGGGATCCGGAGGCTGCCGCGACAAGGGTCTTGCCGGGGATCCGGAGGCTGCCGCGACAAGGGTCTTGCCGGGGGAGTCCACCTCGCCCTCTTGCTCTTTGTGTCTCTGTCTTGGCATTGCTTTGATTGTATTGTGGTTCTGTCTTCCCTCCTCTGCCTTGCTAAATGCGGCCGTGGGCGCGTCTCTGACTGCTCATGCACAAGTAAAGGGGTACAAAGTAGATCCCCTACTTCTGTACACCGATAGGAGCCCCGGGCCTGGGCCACACATAAGCGCGACGCGTTGTTGGGCTAGGCCCAGAACGGTGCGTGGGCAAGTGGGGCGGATTTCTACCGCGGAAACGTTTTTGTCCGCTGCGCTTCCCCACGACCTGCGTTGAATGCATGACATGGGGATCGTGCGTGGGGTGACCGAAGCATGCCCGCGTCATCCTGCGGTGAACAGTAAAGAGGCAGCTTGAGTGTCCCTTTAAGACTACAGGGCCGCTGCTCATTTAATTTCTCTGCCTTGGAACCGTCGTTCCACGTTTCCCACTACACCCGCCCCTTGCACCATGTATGCCGCATGCACGGCGTGGGGAAGGTGGTAGACGCACGGGATACGGGAAGGCGCACGGTCCGATATTCACGCGTCTTCGATTGGGCAAGGAGGGCGGTCGATGGCCCTGCCTTCTGCCACTTTTATGAGCCGGATCCGAGCTGGCTCTTCAGGGGCGTAGGGCTGGTCCTTAGGCCTCCCTTTCCCAACTATAAAAAGGGGACTCAGGGGCAGGAAGAAAAGCATCTCTTCATGTCTCCCTCTTGTCTCCATCGTCACCCACGGTCATGGCGAGGGGGCGTGGCCGAGGCTGTTCTTCTATGGAGGCGACCAGGTCCTCCTCCCGCCAGAGAGCTGCGGCGGTAAAGGAAGAGCTTGATGCCCGGGGCAAAAGCCACGCCCGAGGCAGGGCCGCTGGACGGGGCCACGGTCGGCGAGGCGGTCGAGGCAGAGGCGGGCGTGGAAGGGGAACGCCTGCGCCGTTACCGTCTCCGTCGCCATCTCCTCCTGCTTCGCCAAGTGGCCATGTCGGGGGCTCGGCTCTCGAGTTCATCTTGCAGCTGCAGGGGCCGCCGCGCCGCAGCCTTCGTCTTCCCCGGGCGTTTGCGAGCGTGCTGGAGGTCGACCAGCCACCGCGGCTGAGGCTTCACATGAAGGGGTGTTGCCATGGCGACATGTGGGGGAACATAAGGTTCCCCGCCCCTCAAGTGATGCTCCTTTGTCGGGGCTAGAAAACCTTTGCACGTGCCCATTGCTTAATGGATGGGCACATACTCTGCTTCAAGCTAGTGGAGAGCGATTTGCTCTCCGTCAAGGTTTTCGGGCGCTCGGGACACATGCTAGGGTGCTGTGCGAAGAGCTCGACTGATGGCAAAAGCTCCTCTTTGGGAAAGAATGACGAGGAGGATAGCGACAGCGACGACAAGGGTGACGGGCGGGAGGATGGCAGGTCCGACAAGGCATCAGCACACCATTCCTGGGCGACACCGGCAGCACCATCATCTGCATCACCAGCTCATTCAACTTCTCGGGGTCGCCTACTTGGGCGGCTAGCGTGGGAAGGCCAGAGAAGATGAGGAAGGCGGGTGGAGGACCGTCAAGTCAGAGTACGATGGCACCGACGCCTTCATAGTGTATTGGCGGCCCGCTGCCTCATCTTCCAGGTCTTCTCCCAGCACCATCATCACCAGCCCTCTCCTGGGCGGCCGCCGACATGTTCTCTTGGCGCCTTCTGCTGCTCGTAGCTCTCCTAGGGGATCCTTTTGCCCTCCCGCTATCTTGTTCCGTTTCTTGAGAAGAGCGACAAGAAAGGGATTACGGGCATCTTATCTCTTTTTAGTTTGTAGGCCCACGGGCTTTAGTTAAATTTAAAATTTGTAATCCCCTTGCTCATGTTTACATTCCGTATGAACTGTACCTGTATGGGACGTATTAATGATAAAGCGTGCTTGCCGGGTTCTTTGTGTGTGAGTGAAGCCCATACCAAGGAACGAATCCTTGTTATTTTTAATATAAACATTGTCGCCCGGCAACAGGCCTTGCTGCTCCCGTACTTCATTCGACCACACTCACGCTTTCAGCGGAGGCAGGGGCGAAGTAGGGTTAGGCCCTTCGTTTGCTTCCTTGTCACCGTGACTACAACCAAGTTCCGACCCAGGGATTGGGTGCAGGAAAAGGGGGAGCATGGTGGCCTAAGAATAAAACAAGGTTTCATACGTCCCAATTCCATACGGAAATGCATAATAGGGGATAAAAGACTTATCTGAATTTGCAGCCCCCGACAACCTTGGCTTGTGATACGTCTCCAATGTATCTATAATTTTTGATTGTTCCATGCTATTATATTACCCCTTTTGGATGTTTATGGGCTTTATTTTACACATATTTATCATTTTTGGGACTAACCTACTAACCGGAGGCCCAACCCATATTGCTGTTTTTTTGCCTATTTCAGTATTTCGAAGAAAAGGAATATCAAACAGAGTCCAAACGGAATGAAACCTTCGGGAGCGTGATTTTTGGAACAAATCTGATCCAGAGAGCTTGGAGTGCAAGTCAAGAAGCTCCCGAGGGCCCCACGAGATAGGGGGCCGCGCCCCCCCTGTAGGGCGCGCCCCCTGTCTCATGGGCCCCTCGGGCGGCCACCAACGTACTTCTTCCTCCTATATATACCTACGTACCTCGAAAACATCCAGGATCACCACGAAACACAATTTCCACCGTCGTAACCTGCTGTATCCGCGAGATCCCATCTTGGAGCCTTCGCCGGCACTCTGCCGGAGGGGAATCAACCATGGAGGGCCTCTACATCAACATCCTTGCCCCTCCGATGAGTTGTGAGTAGTTTACCACAGACCTACGGGTCCATAGTTATTAGCTAGATGACTTCTTCTCTCTTTTTGGATCTCAATACAATGTTCTCCCCCTCTCTTGTGGAGATCTATTCGATGTAAACTCTTTTTGCAGTGTGTTTGTTGAGATCCAATGAATTGTGGGTTTATGATCAATTTTATCTATGAATAATATTTGAATCTTCTCTGAATTCTTTTATGTATGATTGAGTTATCTTTATAAGTCTCTTCGAATTATCAGTTTGGTTTGGCCTACTAGATTGGTCTTTCTTGCCATGGGAGAAGTGCTTAGCTTTGGGTTCAATCTTGTGGTGTTCTTACCCAATGACAGAAAGGGTTGCAAGACACGTATTGTATTATTGCCATCGAGGATAACAAGATGGGGTTTATATCATATTGCATGTGTTTATCCCTCTACATCATGTCATTTTGCTTAATGCGTTACTCTGTTCTTATGAACTTAATACTCGAGATGTAGGCACGAGTCAGTCGATGTGTGGAGTAATAGTAGTAGATGCAGGCATGAGTCGGTCTAATTGTTATGGACGTGATGCCTATATACATGATCATGCCTAGATAATCTCATAATTATGCGCTTTTCTATCAATTGCTCGACAGTAATTTGTTCACCCACCGTAATACTTATGCTATCTTGAGAGAAGCCTCTAGTGAAACCTATGGCCCCCGGGTCTATCTCCTATCATATTCGCTTTCAATCTACCTTTATTTGCATCTTTACTTTTTGCATCTATATTACAAAATACCAAAAATATATTTATCTTATCTTACTATCTTTATTAGATCTCACCTTCGCAAGTGGCCGTGAAGGGATTGACAACCCCTTTATTGCGTTGGTTGCGA
This sequence comes from Triticum aestivum, assembly GCF_018294505.1. Classification (NCBI taxonomy): domain Eukaryota; kingdom Viridiplantae; phylum Streptophyta; class Magnoliopsida; order Poales; family Poaceae; genus Triticum; species Triticum aestivum. The sequence continues at coordinate 256,491,266 of NC_057798.1, read as the reverse complement.
GTTCTCAGTTTGTTTGTGTAGGTGCGTGGGACTTTTGAGGAGCCTCCTACTAGATTGATACCTTGGTTCTTAAAACTGAGGGAAATACTTACGCTACACTTTGCTGCATCCCCTCTCCTCTTCGAGGAAAACCAACGCAAGCTCAAGACGTAGCAAGAAGAAGTTCTGGCGCCGTTGCCGGGGAGGTCTTCGCTCAAGTCAAGACATACCAAGTACCCATCACAAACCCATCTCCCTCGCATTTACATTATTTGCCATTTGCCTTTGTTTTCCTCTCCCCCACTTCACCCTTGCCATTTTATTTGCATCTCTTTCCCAATCTCCTCCTCTCTTTTCGCTTGCCTTTTTCTGTTTGCTTGTGTGTTGGATTACTTGTTGCCATGGCACAAGATAATACCAAGTTGTGTGACTTCTCGAATACCAATAATAATGATTTCCTTAGTACTCCGATTGCTCCTCTTAATGATGTTGAGTCTTGTGAAATCAATACCGCTTTGCTGAATCTTGTTATGAAAGATCAATTTTCCGGCCTTCCTAGTGAAGATGCCGCTACTCATCTAAACAATTTTGTTGATTTGTGTGATATGCAAAAGAAGAAAGATACGCATAACAATATTGTCAAATTGAAGTTATTTCCATTTTCACTTAGATATCGTGCTAAAGTTTGGTTTTCGTCTTTGCCTAAAAATAGTATTGATTCTTGGAACAAGTGCCAAGATGCTTTTATCTCAAAGTATTTTCCTCCCGCTAAGATCATCACTCTTAGGAACGATATTATGAATTTTAAACAACTTGATCATGAGCATGTTGCCCAATCTTGGGAAAGAATGAAATTGATGCTTCGCAATTGCCCTACTCATGGTTTGAATTTATGGATGATCATACAAAAATTTTATGCCGGTTTGAACTTTGCTTCTAGAAATCTCTTAGATTCGGCCGCGGGAGGCACCTTTATGGAAATCACGTTAGGAGATGCTACAAAATTGCTTGATAATATTATGGCTAATCATTCTCAATGGCACACCAAAAGATCTTCTAGTAAAAAAGTGCATGCTATAGAAGAAATTAATGTTTTGAGTGGAAAGATGGATGAACTTATGAAGATGTTCGCTACTAAAAATACTCCTCTTGATCCCAATGATATGCCTTTGTCTTCATTGATTGAGAATAATAATGAATCTATGGATGTGAATTTTGTTGGTAGGAATAGTTTTGGAAATAATGCTTATAGAGGAAATTTTAATGCTAGACCGTTCCCTAGTAATCGCTCTAATAATTATGGAAATTACTACAATAATTCTTATGGTAATTTTAATAAGATGCCCTCTGATTTTGAGAATAGTGTGAAAGAATTTATGATTTCTCAAAATAATTTTAATGCTTTGCTTGAAGAAAAATTGCTCAAAGTTGATGATTTGGCTAGGAACGTTGATAGACTTTTGCTTGATGTTAATTCTCTTAAACTTGGATCATCTTCTCCTAAGCATGATATCAATGGGTCTCTTAGAGTAATGAGAATTTCCATTAACGAGTGCAATGAAAGAACCGCTAGATTGCGTGCTAAAAAAAGCTTTATAAAAGCGTGTTCTTCTAGTCTTCATGAAAATAATGGTGAGGATCTTAAAGTTATTGATGCGTCTCCAATTAGATCTATGTTTTGCAATATGAATTTTGATGATTATGGGAGTGATGATGAATTCACTTTGCCTAGAAGGCGTCCCAAAAATTCGGAGTCTTTAGATCTTGATGCTAAATTTGGTAAAAGTGAGATTGGAGAATCCTCAACTTCTAATAATATTGAACCTACTATCTCGGATTTCAAGGAATTTGATTATGATAATTGCTCTTTAAAAGTTTGTATTTTCTTGTTGCAATCTGTTGTTAATTCTCCTAATGCTTATAGTCAAAATAAAGCTTTTACCAAACATATTGTTGATGCCTTGATGCAATCTTATGATGAAAAACTTAACTTGGAAGTTTCCATACCTAGAAAACTTAATGATGAGTGGGAACCTACTGTAAAGATTAGAGTTAAAGATTATGAGTGTTTTCCTTTGTGTTATTTGGGTGCTAGTGTTTCCACGATTCCGAAAACTTTATGTGATATTCTACTTTTCCATGATCTTGATGATTGCTCTTTAAATTTGCACCTTGCGGATTCCACCATTAAAAAGCCTATGTGAAGGATCAATGATGTTCTTATTGTTGCAAACAGAAATTTTGTGCCCGTAGATTTTATCGTTCTTGATATAGATTGCAATCTTTCTTGCCCTATTATTCTTGGTAGACCTTTCCTTAGAACGATTGGTGCGATTATTGATATGAAGGAAGGGAATATTAGATTCCAATTTCCATTAAAGAAAGGCATGGAGCACTTTCCAAGAAAAAAAAGTCAAATTACCTTATGAACCTATCATGCATGCTAATTATGAATTTAGTGCCAAAGATGGCACTCGTTAGATCTATCTTTGCTTTTTATGCCTAGCTAGGGGCGTTAAACAATAGCGCTAGTTGGGAGGCAACCCAATTTTCTTTATGTTTTTTGTTTTTGCTCCTGTTTAGTAATAAATCTTGCATCTAACTTCTGTTTAGATGTGTTTTTATCTTTTAATTAGTGTTTGTGCCAAGTAGAACCTATAGGATAACCTACGATGATAGTTGATTTGATTCTGCTGAAAAACAGAAACTTTACGCGCGCGAATATAATTTTGTTAAATCACAGGAACGTGCTTTTGCGTTTATTCTTTTTTCTTCTGTTCAATAAACAAATTGGCCAGGACTTCCTATTTTGGTACGATTTTTAGAGTTCCAGAAGTTTGCGTTAGTTACAGATTTCTACAGACTGTTCTGTTTTTGACATATTCTGTTTTTCGTGTGTTGTTTGCTTATTTCAATACATATATGGCTAGTAAATTAGTTTATAAACCATAAAGAAGTTGGAATAAAGTAGGTTTAACACCAATATAAATAAATAATGAGTTCATTGCAGTACCTTATGTGGTGGTTTTGTTTTCTTTCACTAAGGGAGCTTATAAGATTTCCTGTTGAGTTTTGTGTTGTGAAGTTCTCAAGTTTTGGGTAAAGCTTTTATGGACTATGGAATAAGGAGTGGAAAGAGCCTAAACTTGGGGATGCCCATGGCACCCCAAGATATTCAAGGATAGCCAAAAGCCTAAGCTTGGGTTTGCCCCGGGAAGGCATCCCCTCTTTCGTCTTCGTTCATTGGTAACTTTACTTGGAGCTATATTTTTATTCGCTATATGATATGTGTTTTGCTTGGAGCGTCGTGTATTATATTATTCTTTGATTTTTAGTTTACCCCAATCATCCTTGCTGTACACACCTTTTGGGATAAGCCTATTTGATTAGGATTTGCTAGAATACTCTATGTGCTTCACTTATATCTTTTGAGCTTGATAGTTTTTGCTCTAGTGCTTCACTTATATCTTTTAGAGAACGGTGGTGTCTTAATTTTGAAGAAATTGCTAGTCTCTCATGCTTCACTTATACTATTTTGAGAGTCTTTTATAACAGCATGGTATTTGCTATTATCATAAAGTTGGTCCTAGAATGATGAGCATCCAAGTTGGGTATAATAAAAACTATCATAGAAAGTGAATTGGATGCTATGATCAATTTGATGCTTGATAATTGTTTTGAGATATGGAGTTAGTGATATTAAAGTCGTGCTAGTTGGGTGATTATGAATTTAAAGAATGCTTGTGTTGAAGCTTGTGATTCCCGTAGCATGCACGTATGGTGAACCGCTTTGTGATGAAGTTGGAGCACAATTTTATTTATTGATTGTCTTATGAGTGGCGGTCGGGGACGAGCGATGGTCTTTTCCTACCAATCTATCCCCCTAGGAGCATGCGCGTAGTATTTTGGTTTTTGATGACTTCTAAATTTTCGCAACAAGTATATGAGTTCTTTTGATTAATGTTGAGTCCATGGATTATACGCACTCTTTCACCCTTCCACCATTGCTAGCATCTCTTGTATCGTGCAATTTTCACCGGTACCATACACCCACCATTTACCTTCCTCAAAATAGCCACTATACCTACCTATTATGGCATTTCCATAGCCATTCCGAGATATATTGCCATGCAACTTTCCACCGTTCCATTCATATGACATGCATTACTTCTGTTATATTGCTTTTTGCATGATCATGTAGTTGACATTGTATTTGTGGCAAGGCCACCTTCATAATTTTCATACATGTCGCTCTTGATTCATTGCATATCCCGGTACACCTCCGGAGGCATTCATATAGAGTCATATCTTGTTCTAGCTTTGAGTTGTAAATCCATAAAAGTGTGATGATCTTCATTATTAGAGCATTGTCCTAGTGAGGAAAGGATGATGAAGACTATGATTCCCCCACAAGTCGGGATGAGACTTCAGACTTTACAAAAAGAAAAAAAAAGAAAGAGAAAGAAAAAAAGAGAAGGGCCAAAAAGAAAAAAGAAGGCCAAAGAAAAAAAAGAAGAAAAAAAAGAAGAAAAAAAAGAAGAAAAGAAAAAATGAGAGAAAAAGAGAGAAGGGACAATGCTACTATCTCTTTTTCCACACTCGTGCTTCAACATAGCACCATGATCTTCATGTTAGAGAGTCTCATATGTTGTCACTTTCATATACTAGTGGGAATTTTTCATTATAGAACTTGGCTTGTATATTCCAATGACGGGCTTCCTCAAAGTGCCCTAGGTCTTCGTGAGCAAGCAAGTTGGATGCACCCCACTTAGTTTCGTTTGTTGAGGTTTCATATATTTATAGCTCTAGTGCATCCGTTGCATGGCAATCCCTACTCACTCACATTGATATCTATTAATGGCCATCTCCATAGCCCGTTGATACGCCTAGTTGATGTGAGACTATCTTCTCCTTTTTGTCTTCTCCACAACCACCATTCTATTCCACATATAGTGCTATGTCCATGGCTCACGCTCATGTATTGCGTGAAAGTTGAAAAAGTTTGAGATTATTAAAGTATGAAACAATTGCTTGGCTTGTCATCGGGGTTGTGCATGATTAAATACTTTGTGTGATGAAGATAGAGCATAGCCAGACTATATGATTTTGTAGGGATAACTTTCTTTAGCCATGTTATTTTGAGAAGACATGATTGCTTTGATTAGTATGCTTGAAGTATTACAATTTCTTTGTCACATCCCTAGTCCTGGCATGCACTAGGCTAGCCTTCATGTGTGCATCATGTTTAACTTTTCAAATGAACTTGAAATGGGGGATGTCCAAACCCTAGCATAAAAGGAATCCACCAGGTTCAACTAAAATATTTTCAGTGAACCCAAATGGCCTTCAAAAATGTTCATCATTTTTGGAAATGTTGGAAACAGCAACCAGAGGCGATGCACATTTTTGCATGACATTTCGGATTGTTGAATTAACACATATTGTATTTTGAATTGGAGCAAATAAATACTATAAATAATTTATTGCTCCAATAATTATGATTTTTGTTGAGGGGCTTTGGAATAATCCTTTTTAGTCCCTGCAAAATTTATCAGAAGCAACAAAATTAGTTTGGTTCAAAAACCAAATTAAAACAAATGTCAGAAATAGAAAAACAGAAACAATTTAAACTAGAAAGCAGAAGAAAGAGAGAGAGAGAAGTTACCCGGAGGAGCAATCCCGAGCCCTCCGCCGCGTTCGGCCTCGCCGGCGGCTAAACGCCGGCGGGTTGACCGCTTTGACCGCCGGTGGTTTAGCCCCGGTTGACTAGGCGATTTGACCTCCCTTGGGTCTATGACATGCGGGCCCCGCCCGACTAACTAATCTAGTTTAGGTTTAAACTTAATTAGTTTAACCTAGGTTAGTGCTAATTAAACTAGGTTAGTCTAGTTAGTCACTGACACACGGGACCCACTGGCCAGGTTTGACCTGGACTCGGCTTCGTTGACCTGCTGACGTCACAGTGACGTCAGGCTGACGCAGTAAATCATTTACTGGATTTATTCTTATCCAGGAAATTCCAGAAAATATTCAAAACTTCTAAAATTCATATAAAATCAACCGTAACTCAGAATGAAATAAATTATATATGAAAAATTATTAGAAAAATCCAAAGATTCTGTTTATGGCATTTTCATGCATGTTAGAACAACTTATGGCTACTGTTTAGGACAAATCATTGAATAGCATTTAAATAACCACATGTGGAGTTTGAATTTGAACCTAGGGTTCAAACCAACTTCATTTAACTTGTTGCTAGTTGCATTAGCTCAAACCACAGCATATTGCCATGTCATGATCATGCATCATATTGTGCATTGCATTGATTGTGTTCTTCCTTGTTTGCCGGTGTTTGTCCCCTCTCGATAGACATGGTTCCGACGATGAGTTCGATGACACCAATGAAGAACTATATTATCTTCAGAAGTGCCAGGCAAGCAAAAACCCCTTGTTCATTCCGATACAATCCTACTCTCTCGCTCCTGCTCTCTTTTACTGCATTAGGACAACAACGATTCATCTGTTACTTGCTGCGGTAGCTGAACCCCTTTATCCTCTGCATGACCTGTCATTGCCACAATAAATAGATGAAACCCACTAGCATGAGTAGGAGTTGTTTGAGCCCTGATGTGCGTACTCATTCATGCTTGTTTGTCATGCCTGCTATTGCTTAGAGTTGTGTCAGGTCTGATTCATCGGGGATGAATCAGAGGTGTGTGAACATGTCCTACTGTGTGTGAGCTAAGTGTGTGAACATGATTTGGTAAAGGTAGCGGTGAGAGGCCATGTAGGAGTACATGGTGGGTTGTCTCATTGCAGCCGTCCTCAGGAACTGAGTTCTGTGTTTGTGATCCATGATCAGTTACTACCACACATTGGGCTCCAGGCGCTCCAAGCTCTCTCGACTTATTAATCAACTCGATCTCTGTCCAGGAGTTGCAACTAGTTTCTGGTGTTTGTAGGTAGTGTTAGTAGTCTACCAAGTGGCACCCGGTACAGGTGGGCTTGGGACAAACTAGGCACAGTGGCAGGGTGTACCAAGTGTAGATCCACCCATCGAGGTGGGCTTGGGAACCCTGCTCACATCATTTGGGGCCATGAGCGACACCCCGGCCGGATCTCCTTGCGGATGGAACCCGAATAGGCGATAAACCTGGACGAGAGACTTGTGTGGTTAGTCAGGTCGTGGCCGACACCCTCGCTGGGCTTCCGCTTGAAGGTTGCCGAGTACATGTCGTGTAAACGGCGGTAAGTGGTGAGAGCGTGTGTGAAGTACACCCCTGCAGGGTTAACATTATCTATTCGAATAGCCGTGTCCGCGGTAAAGGACTTCTGGGTTGCCTGTACAGTTCATAGAGAAGTGAAAGTGGATACTCTAAAATACGCAAGATAAGCGTGAGTGCTATGGATGGTGTTCTCGTAGGGAGACGGGAGCGGATCCATAGTGGTGTATTGATATGGTGAATATGTGGACTCGTGTGGGCCACCTCAAAGAGTTACTTGCAGTCGTAGTTCAGGATAGCCACCGAGTCAAAGCTGGCTTGCTGTAGTTAAACCCCACCATCCCTTTGTTGATAATGATGCACATGTAGTTAGTTCTGATGTAAGTCTTGCTGGGTACATTTGTACTCACGTTTGCCTATTTTACATTTTTGCAGAGAGACTTCAGTCTAGCTAGTAGTTCCGCGTGGACTTCGACGTTTAGCTTGTTACCTCAGCTACGATCTTGTGCCCTCGGCAGGATCTGGTAGATAGTCAGGCTTCTCAGCCTTTTTCATTTGTAGATGTCTGTACTCAGACATGTTGAGCTTCCGCTTGTGCTTTGACTTGTATGCTCTGAATGTTGGGTCATGAGACCCATTTTGTAATATCTCGCTCCTCGGAGCCTATTGAATAAATACTTGAGTTGTAGAGTCATGTTGTGATGCCATGTTGTATTTGCACATATCGAGCATATTGTGTGTATGTTATTGAAATGCTTGGTATGTGTGGGATCTGACTATCTAGTTGTTTATCCTTAGTAGTCTCTCTTACTGGGAAATGTCTCCTAGTGCTTCCACTGAGCCATGGTAGCTTGCTACTGCTTCGGAACACTTAGGCTGGCCGGCATGTGTCCTTCTTCGTTCCTGTGTCCGTCCCTTCAGGGAAATGTCATGCGATGAATACCGGAGTCCTATTAGCCCGCTACAGCCCGGTTCAACGGAGTCCTGTTAGCCTAGTGCTACAGCCTGGATTCACTCGCTGATGACCGACACGTTCGATGTTGGGTCATGGATGCCTGTCCCTGTAAGTTTGTGCCACTTTGGGTTTACGACTAGCCATGTCAGCCCGGGCTCCTTATCATATGGATGCTAGCGACACTATCATATACGTGTGCCAAAAGGCGCAAACGGTCCCGGGCAAAGGTAAGGCTACACACGTGGGGATACCGTGCGTGAGGCCGCAAAGTGATATGAGGTGTTACATGCTAGATCGATGTGGCATTGAGTCGGGGTCCTGACATTCTTATGTCGATATGAACTTTTATTTTGTATTCATTTGGGTCTGAACATTCATGCCACAATAAAGAAAATTACATTGAGAATTATGCTAGGTAGCATTCCACATCAAGAATTTCTTTTTTATCATTTACCTACTCGAGGACGAGCAGGAATTAAGCTTGGGGATGCTTGATACGTATCCAACGTATCTATAATTTTTGATTGTTCCATGCTATTATATTACCCCTTTTGGATGTTTATGGGCTTTATTTCACACATTTATATCATTTTTGGGACTAACCTACTAACCGGAGGCCCAGCCCATATTGCTGTTTTTTGCCTATTTCAGTATTTCGAAGAAAAGGGATATCAAACGGAGTCCAAACGGAATGAAACCTTCGGGAGCGTGATTTTTGGAACAAATCTAATCCGGAGAGCTTGGAGTGCAAGTCAAGAAGCTCCCGAGGGCCCCACGAGATAGGGGGCCGCGCCCCCCTGTAGGGAGCGCCCCCTGTCTCGTGGGCCCCTCAGGTGGCCACCGACGTACTTCTTCCTCCTATATATACCTACGTACCCCAAAAACATCCAGGAGCACCACGAAACACAATTTCCAACGCCGTAACCTTCTGTATCCGCGAGATCCCATCTTGGAGCCTTCGCCGGCACTCTGCTGAAGGGGGAATCAACCATGGAGGGCCTCTACATCAACATCCTTGCCCCTCCGATGAGTTTTGAGTAGTTTACCACAGACCTACGGGTCCATAGTTATTAGCTAGATGGCTTCTTCTCTCTTTTTGGATCTCAATACAATGTTCTCCCCCTCTCTTGTGGAGATCTATTCGATGTAAACTCTTTTTGCGGTGTGTTTGTCGAGATCCGATGAATTGTGGGTTTATGATCAAGTTTATCTATGAATAATATTTGAATCTTCTCTGAATTCTTTTATGTATGATTGAGTTATGTTTGCAAGTCTCTTCGAATTATCAGTTTGGTTTGGCCTACTAGATTGGTCTTTCTTTCCATGGGAGAAGTGCTTAGCTTTGGTTTCAATCTTGCGGTGTTCTTATCCAGTGATAGAAAGGGTTGCAAGACACGTATTGTATTTTTGCCATCGAGGATAACAAGATGGGGTTTATATCATATTGCATGTATTTATCCCTCTACATCATGTCATCTTGCTTAATGTGTTACTCTGTTCTTATGAACTTAATACTCTAGATGCAGGCAGGAGTTGGTCGATGTGTGGAGTAATAGTAGTAGATGCAGGCAGGAGTCGGTCTACTTGTTATGGACGTGATGCCTATATACAAGATCATGCCTAGATAATCTCATAACTATGCGCTTTTCTATCAATTGCTCGACAGTAATTTGTTCACCCACCATAATACTTATGCTATCTTGAGAGGAGCCTCTAGTGAAACCTATGGCCCCCGGGTCTATCTCCTATCATATTCGCTTTCAATCTACCTTTATTTGCATCTTTACTTTTTGCATCTATATTACAAAATACCAAAAATATATTTATCTTATCTTACTATCTTTATTAGATCTCACTTTTGCAAGTGGCCGTGAAGGGATTGACAACCCCTATATTGCGTTGGTTGCGAGTTATCAGTTTGTTTGTGTAGGTGCGTGGGACTTTTGAGGAGCCTCCTACTGGATTGATACCTTGGTTCTCAAAACTGAGGGAAATACTTATGCTACACTTTGCTGCATCACCCTCTCCCTATCGAGGAAAACCAACGCAAGCTCAAGATGTAGCAGCTTGCCGTGGTTAGACCCTTGTGTCTTCAGCCCCCCGGCAACCTTGGCTTGTCGGGACCGGAGCGCTGGCTCGTTCTCTTTATTCCAAATAGCTCAACAGAAATGTCCATGTACCCTGCGAACCAAAGAGGACGGAAAGGAACAGAGAGACGCACACTCGACCTCTACGCTAGGGGTTAGTCGCTGCTAAGCACTATCAACCCTAACCGATGGAGAGACTCAACCTAGCATGCATGCTATAACTTAGGGTGATAGTGCGTCATTTATTTATGCTCATGGTGTGTGCCTGGTTTTGTACAAAGGGTTACATGCCTTGCCGGCAAGTCTTGTACAAAAGAGTGGTCTGCCTGGGGGCCCGGCAACCGCGCCTTATGGGTAAAACTTGCAAAGATTCTCGATGTACCAGGAATTGCTCACTAGAATGGCATCTTTGGTCTCCAGGCGGACTGTCCCGGGCCTGGTGACTCGTATTACCCGATAAGGGCCTTCCCACTTCGGCGTCAACTTGTTGGAATTCTTGGCTGATTGAACGTGCCGAAGAACAAGGTCGTCTTCCTCAAAGCTTCTGGCATGAACCTTGCGACTATGGTAGCGGCGCAAGGCTTGGTGGTAGCGTGCTGCTCTCACAGCCGCCCGAAGACGATCTTCCTCGAGGAGCGTCGCATCATCTTGCCGCAATCTCTCTTGCTCAAGCTCGTCATAAGCGAGCACTCAAGGTGACCCGTATATGAGTTCCATGGGGAGAACTGCTTCTGCCCCGTATACCAGGGAAAAGGGTGTCTGGCCGGTGGCTCGATTTGGCATCGTTTTGATCGATCAAAGAACCGTCGACAAGTCATCAATCCAGCGCCTTCCGCTCTTGTGCAGTCTGTCAAAAGTATTTGTCCTTAAGCCTCGCAGCACTTCACGTTTGCCCTCTCCGCCTGGCCGTTGCTCCGTGGGTGTGCCACGGAGGCGAAATAGACCTTGCTACCGAGGTCTTCGATGTATTGCATGAAGGTGTGGCTTGTGAACTGCGTGCCGTTGTCGGTGATGACTCTGTTTGGTACACCAAAAGAGCAGACTAGCCCCTTGAAGAATTTGACAACTGACTGTGCTATCACCTTCCTCACTGCTTCCACCTCCGGCCACTTTGTGAACTTGACGATTGCAACATACAAGTACTCAAAGCCCCAGACAGCACGGGGAAAGGGCCCAGTATGTCGAGCCCCCAGACCGAAAATGGCCAGGAGAGAGGGATTGTTTGAAGGGCTTGAGCTGGCTGATGAAACTTCTTTGAATGGAACTGACACGCTTCACACTTGTTTACTAGTGCCATCACATCCTGGAGGGCAGTGGGCCAGAACAAACCTTGCCGGAAGGCCTTGCCGGCAAGGACTCTCGACCCTATGTGGGAGCCACATATGCCTCCATGTATCTCTGCCAACAGCTCCAGTCCTTCCTCCCGGGGAATGCACTTCAATTTCACACTGTTTGGTCTTTTTCTGTATAGAACGTTGTCAACGAACTGATACACTGCAGACCGACGGGCTACTTTCTCCGCTTCTTCCTGCTCCTCAGGAAGCTCCCCTGTTTGGAGGAATCGAACGGTATGTTGTGCCCATGCCGGAGCTTGGGGCTCGACGGCAATGACTAAAGGCATATCCTCTGCCATGGGAGGAGTTGTCTCTACGGTCAGGGCCTGACGTCCCATCGGAGTCAGTTGCCCCATGGCAGGCTCAGTGTCCATGGCAGCATCTTTGCCGGCGGCTCCTGGGAGCTCAGTGGGAAAGTACTTGCTGGGCCCTGATTTCCTTCGCTTGTTCGATTCAACGGATGGTTGAGTTAACCAAAGCACAAATGTACCTAGTTCCACAGGTAGTTTGAGGGCAGCGCGCTTCGACAGGTAGTCAGCAATGTCGTTCTCCACTCTAGGAACATGCTCCGCCTGTACACCGTCAAAATGCTCCTCCAGCTTCCTCACCTCATCCACGTAGGCTTCCATCAATGGGCTTCGATAATCTTTGTTGACTTGCTTGATGACAAGCTGTGGATCACCCCTGACGATGAGCTTCTTGATCTCGAGGTCTGCCACGATCCTGAGACCGGCAAGCAATCCCTCGTATTCAGCAGTGTTGCTCATCGACATCTCCCTGGGGAAGTGCATCTGGATCACATACTTGAGGTGCTCTCCGGTTGGTGCGACGAGCAGCACACCAGCACTGGCACCTTGCAGCGAGAAGGCTCCATCAAAGTACATAATCCAGTTGCGGCTTGTTTCCTTGCCGGGAAGAGTGGTCTCCTGGATATCTTCGTCAGGCGTCGAGGTACACTCTGCAATGAACTCTGCCAAGACTCGGCTCTAGATTGTCGAAGTGCTTTCAAACTTCAAACCAAAGCTCGACAACTCCAAGGCCCATTCCACAATCCTCCCCGTTGCGTCCGGGTTATGCAGTATCCGTTGCAACGGGAGGCGGGTGACGATGGTGATCTCGTGCACTTGGAAGTAATGACGCAGCTTCCTCGAGGCCATAAGGAGGCCGAAGAGCAATTTCTGCACATCGGAGTACCTTGACTTTGCCCCCTGCAAGAGGGAGCTGACAAAGTAAACCAGGTGCTGCATCATCTTCTTCTTCTGCACCACTTCACCTGGTTGTGTAAGCCATGTCTTGTCGGTGTCACACCCTGCTAGGGGCCTCGCCTTGCCGAGACCAGGACCTGCCGGGGGGAGCTCTCGCTCGCCATCCGCCAACCCTGCTGTTGCCGCTGCCCCTTCGTCAACCTCCCTCTACGCCACTAGCACGGCGCTGACCACTTGATTCGTTGCCGCTAGATACAGCAGCAGCCGCTCTTGTGGTTTAGGCGCAACCAGTATTGGCATGGAGGAGAGGTACTTCTTCAAGTCATGCAGCGCTGTTTCGGCCTCTGGGGTCCGCTCCATTGGGCCCGCCTTTTTCAAGATTTTGAAAATGGGAAGGGCACGCTCAGCAGACTTGGAGATGAATCTGCTCATGGCGGCGATGCAGCCAGTGAGCCGATGCACATCCTTGATCCGCCTAGGCGCCTCAATATGCTCAATGGCCTTGATCTTGTCTGGATTCGCCTCAATCCCACGCTATGACACAAAGAACCCGAGAAGCTTGTCGGACGGAATGCCGAAGACACACTTCTCAGGGTTCAGCTTGAGGTTGATCTTGTGCAGATTTGCAAACGTCTCTTCCAAATCTTGCACAAGTGTTGCCTTGTCCTTTGTTTTGACCACTATGTCATCCATATAAGCCTCCATATTTCTAGGCAGCTGGGGCTCAAAATTGATTTGGACTGCTCTTGCAAACATCAAGCCAGCACTCTTCAACCCGAAAGGCATCCGTAAAAAGCAATACGTACCACATGGGGTGATGAATGTTGTCTTCTCTTCATCTTCTCTCGTCATGAAAATCTGATGATATCCTGAGTAGGCGTCGAGGAATGATAACAGGTCACACCCGACCGTGGAGTCAACAATGTGGTCAACGCGCAGAAACGGGGAAGGGTCTTTTGGACAGGCCTTATTGATATATGTGTAATCAATACACAGCCTCCACTTCCCATTTGCTTTGCGCACCACCACCGGATTGGCCAACCACGTCGGATGGAGTACTCCTCTCACCAAGCTAGCCGCTTCTAGCTTTCTGATCTCTTCTATGATGAACTCCTGCCTCTTCAAAGCTTGCTTCCTGACCTTCTGCTTGACGGATCACGCATGAGGACAGACATCAAGATGGTGCTCAATCACTTCCCTGGGAACGCCGGGGATGTCGGATGCCTGCCATGCAAACACATCAAAATTCGCCCACAGGAAAGCGACGAGCACGCCTTCCTATTAGCTATCGAGGGTGGAGCTTATGGTGAAAGCCCCTCCCGCGCCATCCTCCTTAACGGACACCTTGTTAGTCTCTGGTGGTGCAGTTCTGGATTTCTTGCTCTTGCCGGTGGAGCTCTCCGGCATGTCCTCGACGGGAGCACAACACTCCGGAGAGGTGCGCTTGCCGGAGTGCGTGCGAGAGGTCTTGCCGGTCTTCTTCCCTCCCGGGGCTTCAGCGTCAGGAGCAAGTGCCTTGGCGGCGGTTGCTGCAACTGCTTCCCGGTAGAGTTGGTCAGCGCAGATCAGCACATCCTTCTTGTTGGAGGGGACGGTGATGATGGTCATCGGCCTAGGCATCTTCAGCGTGTTGTAGGCATAATGTGATGCTGCCATGAACTTGGCTAGTGCTGGGCAGCCGAGGATCCCGTTGTAAGGCAAGGGGATCTTGGCTACATCAAAGACAATCCTCTCCGTCATGTAGTTCAACTCGCCTCCAAACGTCACGGGCAGCGTGACCTTACCCTTCAGCTGACTTCTTCCCGGGTTGACCCCTTGAAACGTGCCCGTCTCCTCGAGGTCTCCATAAGGATTCTGCAGCCTTTTGATCACAACGGGCGAGATCAAGTTCAGACCGGCCCCGCCATCAACTAGCATCTTCGTCACCTTGAGGTCGCGTATCGTTGGTGAAACCAACAATGACAGACACCCGTCCACGGTCATGCAATCAGGGTGATCCTCGGTGTCAAAGATGATAGGTGTGCTGGACCACTTCGGTGGCTTCTGTGCGTCGACTGATGGCTCGGCCGCTGTGATCTCACGCGCCCACTAATTGAGCTGGCGGTGAGAGGTGTGCAGCGAGGCGCCACCATCGATGCACATGGCCTTTGTAGCTTTCTGAAACTCATGGTCGTTGGACTCGTCGTCCTCGTCATGATCATTGTCTTCCTACTTCTTGTCGCGGCCCCGGGCGGGCCTCTCTTGCTGGTTATCCTTGCCGCAATGGCCTCCTTGGCTGCCATGCTCCTTGCCGGATCCTTCGGCGCCGTCCTGGCCCTTCTCCTTGTCCCGCCTCTCATATTCAGCTTTTTGCTTCTCAGCAAGCAGCTCAACTTGTCGGCAGTTCTAGAGGTCGTGGCCCTTGGTGCGATGGATCTTGCAGTACTGCTTGTCGGAGCTTCCTGGCTTGTTAGCAGCCGCCAAGGCCCGGCAAGCGGTGCACCCAGCAACTTCCTTGTCAGGGTCGCTTGCCTTGGTCTTCTTGGCAGCGCTGGCGTCGTCAGATCCCTCGATGGAAAGCACCACCTTGCCCTTGCGCTTTCTGTTCCGGTTCTGGCCCTTCTTCATCGGAGCGGCGGTATCGTCGTCTGTGGAGTCGGTTTCCGCACTGGTGTCCTCACCGGGGTACTTCCTCCCCTCTTCAGCTCAAGCGCATCTATCGACCAGAACATAAAGTTCGGCCACATCTTTGACCTTGTTCAGCACTAGCTCTTCACGCATCTTGTGGTTGCGCACATTCTGATGGAATGCGCTGATCACGGCGGCGGGGTGAATGTCTGGGATGTTGTACTACACCCGGTTGAACCTCTGGATGTACTTGCGCAGGTTTTCCCCTTCCTTCTGGGGGATGATATGCAGGTCGCTCGCCTGGGCATGAGCTTGATGGCCCCCAGTGAAGGCGCCAACAAACTCATGACACATATCCGACCAAGAAGAAATGGAATCCGTCGGCAAGTGCATCAACCATGACACGACATTGGGCTTAAGTGCTAACAGGAAGTAATTGGCAAGCACCTTGTCGTCGCGGGCTCCAGCAGCTTGCATCGCAATGGTGTAGATGCTGAGGAACTCCGACGGGTGAGTCTTGCCGTTGTACTTCTCGCCAAAGTTGGGCTTCAACGTGCGGTGGGAGGGCCACTGGAACTGCTGCAGCTCACGGGTAAAGGCTGGGCAACCCACCTTGTAGGTTAGGCCACCGTAGCCTCCCGGTGCCAGATGGTCCATAGTGGGCCCCGCCCGCCTATCTGACTGGTGGCGCGCATCATGCCAGGGTTCGATGGTGGTTCGAGCATCTTCAACAGCTCGCTCCCAAAGAACTTGGCGCTGATCGCTGTGGGTCCATGGATCGGACGATGCTATGGAAATGTTATCACAAGCGTCATCACGACGGATCGACACCCGCGGTAACTGGCGTGGGGGAGGAGAGTGCACCGTGGCTGCATCATCTCCGGCCCTTCCTCCACTGGCGTGCGGTGGCTCGACAGAGCATCGGCCTACGGGTCCCGCTGGTCGCGGCTCACCTTTGTTGGCGATGCCGACGAGGCTCCGGACGGTGGCTCTCCACTCGTTGAGCTTCTCCACAGCAGAAGGAAAGTCGAGGAGGAGCTGTGCGCGCACCAAAGCTTTTGCTGGCGTGGGCGGCGGCGAAAGCTGCATGGACCTAGACGCACCCCGACTTCTAACTACGTTAGAAGGAGCTCTATCACGGCCCTGCGGCTGTCCGCCATTTTCACCAGCACCTCGGCGTGCATGCTGGCCTCCTTCGTCCTGCGAAAGATGCGCAGGACTCTTCCCACGGCGGCGTCCAGGGTCACCAGCGTGGTGACGCTGCTCATCGCGCACAACTTGGGAAGAGCGCGTCGTGGGCGCCGGCGTAGGTGTCATGGAGGTCGTTGTCGGTGTCAAAACTGGCGGATCTCGGGTAGGGGGTCCCGAACTATGCATCTAAGGCTAATGGTAACAGGAGGCGGGGGGGGGACACAATGTTTACCCAGGTTTGGGCCCTCTCTATGGAGGTAATACCCTACTTCCTGCTTGATTGATCTTGATGATATGAGTATTACAAGAGTTGATCTACCACGAGATCATAGAGGCTAACCCTAGAAGCTAGCGTATGATTATGATTGTTGTTGTCCTACGGACTAAACCTCCGGTTTATATAGACACTGGAGGGGGCTAGGGTTACGCAGAGTTGGTTACAGAGAAGGAAATCTACATATCCGAATTGCCAAGCTTGCCTTCCACACAAAGGAGAGTCCCACCTGGACACGGGACGAAGTCTTCAATCTTGTATGTTCATAGTCCAACAGTCTGGCATAAGTATATATATAGTCCGGCTGTACGAGCACCCCCTAATCCAGGACTCCCTTGGTAGCCCCTGAACCAGGCTTCAATGACGATGAGTCCGGCGTGCAGATTGTCTTCGGCATTGCAAGGCGGGTTCTTCTCCAAATTCTCCAGAGTACCTGTTGTAACTAGGGGTGTCTGGCTTCCCATTTCATGTTGCACTCATCGGCTTCTGCACCTTAATAATGTCAGTCTCCACGTGTCGAGCAAATGCGAGAAGTCGAGGCATTTTTACACTTGCCACCCTGACCATTAAATAAATCATCTATTAAAGAGACGGGGATCCTCAGATCCAAATCACACTATCTCCCCAAGCAAGGATTCATCAGAGCGCGCCCGAAAAAACCATCCCATCATGGTCGGCAACCGCAGCTCCTCCTCTCGCTCCCATAGCGCTAAGCCAGGTGACTGTGAGAAGTGTACCATATCCCACGGCCAATTGGTAGATTTGTAGACCTAGGGGATTCTCCCACCTGCATATCTTGTCCCTGTCCGAGCCGGATTATCTACTTTTGATGGCGGGGAGCAAGCGGAGAGTTTTCCTAACCCATCCAGGGGGAGTGTGTATGCCTTGTCCCTTACTTGCTGAGGGGCATCAGATTTCCAATCCATCCGTTCCTCCGTGGGCTCCTAGAGTATTATGGCCTCCAGCTGCACAACTTCACTCTTGCCTCCATCCTGCACATCGCAGGTTATGTCGCCCTTTGTGAGCTATTTCTGGGCTGCGAAGCTCATTTCGAGCTATGGAAAAGGTTGTTCTACCTCGTCCCTCGCAATCAGGAGGGATCAATATACCAAGTAGGCGGAGCCGAGATATGGCGCATCGCCGGGACCAGATACCTGTCCGGCACTCCGAAGAAGACATCCGAAGATTGGCCTTCCGAGTGGTTTTACATAGAGGACGTCTCCCTTCCTGACCCTATCCAGATGGGTCTTCCTGAGTTCACAAATGCCCCCATTAAAGAAAAGACAAAGCTGGTGCCCCAAGAGCCCCAAGGAGGAAGATAGTAGAGAGGTCCTCCAGCTGATGGACAGGATAAAGACGCTTGCCAAGTCTGGATTGACAATAATCGAGGTTATGTCAATATGCATGATGCGGGGGGTGCAGCCACTCAGTATCGGGGGCATCCCATGTGGCACTTCAATGGAGAAGATGATGCCACCCGCTACGGTCGGAAAGGTCCGGACTCCGCCACCGCTTTGGCGAAAATATTGTCCGATTTGTATAAAGGAGAAGAAGAGGAGTTCATCCGTATTAAGCCACGTGATGGATTTTCCATGTAAACCCCCCCTAGCTGGGTTAGTTGCTATCTTTTACTCAACTCTATTCATTCCCACAGTCTTTCATTGCAAATATTTAACTTGCTAGTCCATAACAGGAACTGCGAAAAGCTGTGAGGGAGGTCCACAGCCCGCCTCCATAGCCGGAGGACCTCGACCCCGGACGCGAAGAAGATCCGGACATATTTGTGGAGCTCGTCGACAGGACGTTTTACCACGCAAGCTGTGATGGCGCCTTGGTGGCCATCATTGTCGACTATCCCAGCCTACTCCCTGCATCATATGTAAGTAAAACAGGAGTCCTAACTTCCGAAAAGGATCCCCTCTTTACGCCTTACCCATTGCACGTGTATTGCGCTTTATCGGGAAGGCCATCGGTGCACCGTGCCGAACCCGTGGCGACTCACCAACAAGGGGCGCCCAAGCCGGGTAGGCTTAAAAGGAAAGCAAACAGGACCGAGCCACCCTCGAAGAGGTATGATTTGAAGCATGCTCCATGATTGTCATCTTTAAAATATAACAATGTCCACCATGTCTTGGCACAAAGAGTATCCGCCGGACTGTATCCGAGGATCCTGCTCGTCACGCCTCTACCAGCCGGACTCTAGAACCGACCTCGAGGGTGGAGGCTGACATGGGGATGACATAGGACGATCCTCCTACAGAGGAAGCAGATAGAATATCCGCTACGAATTCCGAAGTGGAGATCGCTATGAATCATCAGCATCGATGGGCCGCACTCCACGAACCTAATTTCTCCGAAGAGGCATTGAATGCCTTCAACTCAGGAGACGCATACATCCGAGCTGCTCAAGATGGGCTTGCTAGAGCCACAGACCAGTATTTAAAAGATATATGGGTAAGCAAAATCTGATAATTATGTATATCAGTAGCCCCTAATACTTGAAACAGTTGGTACAACTGATTTAAGGATCTTTGTATGAATAGGTTCTTATAGAGAAGAATGCCCATTTGTCTCAAGAGTTGGAGGAGTGTAAGGCCCAGCTAAGGGCCGCAACTTCCAAAATGGAGGAATCCAAGAAGGCCTCATCTGGTAATATTTTCCTTGATCGATAAAAAATGTAATTACGTGTACCATTTGGTATCCGGCATGTTTGCAGATCTAACAATAGATTCTGCACGCAATCCCGGAATGAATCCGGAGATCCTACAAGAGGATGAACAACGAGCTCAACAACAACTAGAGGATGGCGAGCGTGTACTTACATGGGTCAGGCGAGAGAAAAACGATCGCCGGGATGCCAATACCCGGCTAGGCGTGGAATTGAAAGATGTTCGGGCCCCGCTGGCTGACTCCGTGAAGGAGAATAAGAGGCTTCAACACGGCATTTTTAGTATGTGCTCAAATGAACCTTTATACATGTCAGCGAAGAAACAGGCTAATAGAGTTATGTTTGTAGGTATAATGACTGTTCGTCCCGAAGAGATGCCCGGATCCACAGGCGACCTTCTGCAAGAGCTTTCGCAACTGCACGAACAAGTTCGGCAGGTGATGCAGGGTATTGCCCAGGCCTTGTGGCCATCCGCCTCCCTGCCAGGAAGCATGGGGGAGCTTGTAGAGATGCTCAAGGGAGCGCGGTGGCGCTTCCATTTATGGAAGATATCTGCCTGTTGACAAGGTGCGAGGGAAGCTTGGGCCATGGTGAAAACACGGTACACCAAGCTCGATCCGAATCACATGGCCCTGGTCGGACCTGTAGGGTCAGAAGGGGAAAGAGATTCCCGTTAGTCTTGTATATGACCAGGTAGGATTAGCCGCAAAGTACTCCCAACAGGATTGTAGGCTAGACAGCCTGTTGGATGGTATAGAAGAAGAAGTACGTGGGTCTAAGTGACCATGTACTTCAATTGATATATTTTGTCCCTAGCCGGATTGTAAATCATTTGTCATGGCGGACCTTTTTGCTTTAGCCTCCAGACCCGACATTCCGGAGTGTTTCCAAATACCTGCTCAGTTATGTAAATCGGGGTACGCGTGGAAACCAGGTGTAGGGGTCATAAGTGCTTGAACAGACAAGTACCCAACAAGCTATGTTATATTACATGGATATTAAGAAACATCTTCTAGGGAGAATAGTTCCGTTAATGGTTCCTTTCCCTGGGTACACATGCATTAATGTGCATGTCCGAACTGCGAACAGAGACGCAGTATATGAAACATCTGGGGGTTTGTATTGTAATAGGTAAGAAACATCTTTAGTTCACCGACCGAATATTCTCTTAAGAACGCTAGCTTTCGGCTTCACCCAGTCTGAGGTACATGTCCGGCATACCCGGCAGTAACAATTGCAGAGGTGCTCCCCTTATGCCCTAGCCGAACTAACGGGAACGTAGGGCATAAACAAAGGAGCCAGGCAACCCAGATTGGCCAAAACTTAAGTCATATCGATGCATATAATGGTGAAAAAAGGTACATATAGAAAAGTGACACATATGCAGTGGGCATGATGCCCTGAAGGTAATTATATTAAGCTTCTATATAAGAAGCCCCCAGGTATAGTGAGCGCGCATAGCGCGTCAAGAGTGTCTAGTCGAGTCACACTTAAAGCTTTTGGGGCCATAAAAAAGAGAGAAAGAAAGAGGATATAACTTAAAAAAGGCGGAGGGAAGGAGACGAACACAGAGTTCGGCGCTAGGCGTAGAATCTTCGCAGTCTGGCCGCATTCCATGGGTTCGGCTTGAGTCGATTATCTGATGCATCTAGCAGGCGGTACGCTCCTCCGATGGGAACTTTATAAATGATGAAGTGACCCTCCCACTTGGGCTTGAGCTTGTCCTTTTTCTTCTCTAGTAGGCGTAGAACGAGTTCGCCAACGTTATAGGTTTTGGCCCATACTTCTCTGCTTTGATACCTTCGAGCCTGTTGCTGATAGAATGTGGAACGGGCTTTTGCAATGTTGCGCTCCTCCTCCAGGGCATCTAAACTATTCTGCCGATCAAGCTCGGCTTTTCTCTCTTCATACATGCGTACTCGAGGTGAGTCATGAATGATATCGTAGGGCAATACCGCCTCTGCGCCGTACACCATGAAAAATGGTGTGTATCCGGTAGTGCGATTCGGCGTGGTCCGCAGTCCGCATAGTACGGAATCGAGCTCCTCGACCCAGTGCGTGTATGACTCCTTTAGGGATCTCACTAGTCTGGGTTTGATGCCACTCATAATAAGACCATTTGCTTGTTCGACTTGACTGTTAGTTTGGGGATGATAGACGAAGGCGTAATCGAGCTTAATGCCCATGTTGCCGCACCAAGTTTTTACCTCGTCGGCTGTGAAGTTGGAGCCATTGTCGGTGATGATGCTGTGGGGGACACCGTAACGGTGCACGACCCCTGATATGAAGTCTATCACTGGTCCGGATTCGGCCGTTTTAACTGGTTTGGCCTCTATCCATTTGGTGAATTTATCCACCATGATCAACAGGTATTTTTTCTTATGGCTTCCTCCTTTAAGTGGTCCGACCATATGAAGCCCCCAGACCGCAAAGGGCCAAGTTATGGGGATTGTTTGGAGTGCGGTATGTGGCATATGGCTTTCGTTGGCGAAGAGCTGGCAACCGACACAATGTTGGACGAGGTCCTGTGCGTCTGCTCGGGTAGTCGGCCAGTAGAAAGCTGTACGGAAGGCCTTGCTTACAAGGGCCCGAGCTGCGGCGTGGTGGCCGCCTAGATCAACATGAATTTCGGCCAAGAGCTGTCGCCCTTCCTCTTCGGAGATACAACTTTGGAGTACTCCAGTTGCGCTTTTCTTATAAAGCTCTCCCTCGTGGATCTTGTAGGCTTTAGAGCGCCGCACAATGCAACGTGCCTCATTTTGGTCCTCGGGGAGTTCTTGCCTATTTAGGTAGGCTAAGAAGGGTTCAGTCCAGGGGGCGATGACAGCCATGATTACGTGGGCCGAAGGTGTTATTTCGGTGGTGGAGCCTCCGATTATGTCAGAGTGTTCGGGCTCTGGGGTTGTGGTTGGATCCGGACTAGTATTGCCGGTCTCCCCTTGCCACACCACGGATGGCTTGAACAACCTTTCCAAGAAGATATTAGGTGGGACGGGGTCACGCTTAGCACCGATGCGAGCGAGGATATCCGCCACTTGATTGTTTTCTTGGACCACATGATGAAATTCAAGCCCCTCAAACCGTGCTGACATTTTGAGGATGGCATTACGGTAAGCCGCCATTTTTGGGTCCTTGGCGTCGAAGTCTCCATTTATTTGGGATATTGGGGTTCGAATCCCCATGCACTTCTAGGCATTGATTACCCTGGATACTGCCATCCGAAGACCGTGCAACAGAGCCTCGTATTCGGCTGCATTGTTGGAGTTTGTGTATAGTATTTGGAGTACGTATTGGACTGTATCTCCAGGGGGGATGTCAGGACCACGCCCGCTCCTAGACCAGCCAGCATCTTAGAGCCGTCAAAGTGCACGATCCAATTGGAGTATGCGATGTACTCTTTAGGGAGTTCGGCTTCTGTCCATTCGGCGACGAAGTCAGCCAGTACTTGCGATTTAATGGCTCACCGTGGTTTATATATAATGTCAAACCGGAGGAGCTCGATGGCCCACTTAGCAATCCGGCCCGTGGCATCACAGTTATTTATTATATTGTTGAGTGGTACTTCGGAGACCACCGTGATTGAACACTCTTGAAAGTAGTGTCATAGTTTCTAGGATGCCGTGAAGACCGCGTATGCTATCTTTTGATAATGTGGGTACCGTGACTTGCATGGTGTGAGGACAGTGGATACGTAGTATACCGGCTTTTGAAGCGGGAACTTTTGTCTGTCCTCCTCTCGTTCGACGACGAGCACTGCGCTTACAACTTGGTGCGTTGCCGCTATATATAACAGCATGGGTTCGCCAATGTTCGGTGCGGCCAGGATTGGGTTGCTAGCCAAGAGGGCCTTTATGTCTTCCAGTCCGTCCGTAGCCGCATCCGTCCACTTGAAGTGTTCGGTGTGTCGAAGAGGGCGATAAAGAGGTAGTGTCTTTTCTCCCAATCGGGAGATAAAGCGGCTTAAGGCAGCCACACATCCGGTTAATTTCTGGATTTGCTTGAGGTCTATTGGGGTAGCCAACTGTGACAAAGCTTGATTTTAGCCGGGTTTGCTTCAATTCCTCTATTGGAAACGATGAAGCCCAGGAGCTTTCCGGCAGGAACGCCGAAAACGCATTTTTACGGGTTGAGCTTGATGTCATATGTTCGGAGGTTGTCGAACATGAGCCTCAGGTCGTCTATTAAAGATTTGACGTGTCTGGTCTTGATGACCACGTCGTCCATGTATGCCTCAATTATTTTGCCGATTTGTTTTTCCAGGCATGTCTGAATCATGCGTTGGTAGGTTGCACCGGTGTTTTTGAGCCCGAAAGGCATGGTGTTGAAATAGAAAGGGCCGTATGGAGTGATGAATGCCGTTGCGGCTTGATCGGACTCCGCCATCTTGATTTGATGGTATCCGTAGTATGCGTCGAGGAAGCACAATGAGTCGTGTCCTGCGGTAGCATCGATGATTTGATCGATGCGGGGGAGAGGGAAGGGATCCTTGGGGTAAGCCTTATTGAGGTCCTTGAAATCGACACATAGGCACCAGGATTTGTCCTTCTTTGGTACCATCACCAGGTTTGCTAGCCAGTCCGAGTGTTTTATTTCTCTGATTAATTCGGCTTCGAGTAACTTGGCTAGCTCCTCTCCCATGGCTTGTTGTTTAGGTTCTGAAAAGCACCATAGAGTCTGCTTGACCGGCTTGTATCCCTTCAATATGTTTAGGCTATGCTCGGCCAGCCTGCGTGGGATCCCTGGCATGTCTGAAGGGTGCGAGGCGAAGATGTCCCAATTCTCGCATAAGAACGCCCGCAGTGCGGCGTCTATTGTGGGGTTCAGCTGTGCCTCGATGGATGTAGCTTTTGTAGAGTCCGTTGGGTGGACATGGAATTTGACTATTTCGTCCGCTGGTTTGAAAGAGGTGGACTTGGATCATTTGTCGAGTATCACGTCGTCCCTGTCCACTATGGAACACAGTGCAGTTAGTTCTTCGACCGCAAGGGCTTCGGATAATGCCTCAAGGGCCAGGGTGGCAGTTTTATTTTCTGCGCGGAGTGCTACGTCTAGATCACTGGCTAGAGTGATGATTCCATTGGGCCCGGGCATCTTGAGCTTCATGGACCTGTAATGGGGTATGACTTGGAAGCTCGCGAATGCGTCCCGCCCTAAAAGGGCGTGGTATCCACTACTGAACGGGGCCACTTGGAATGTTATCTCTTCGGACCTGTAATTCTCCGGCTTGCCGAATACCACATCGAGTGTGATTTTTCCCGCACATCGTGCCTCCCGACTAGGGATAATTCGTCTGAAGGTCGTGCTGCTTTGCTCAATGCGGCTCTTGTCTATTTCCATTTTGTTGAGAGTTTCCTCCTATATGAGGTTTAATCCGCTGCCACCGTCGATGAGCACTTTAGTAAGCCAGAAGCTGTCCACAATTGGACTAAGGACCAAAGTGGCTGGTGCTCGGACTATTCGGAATTGAGGTTCGTCACTGGCATTGAAGGTTATGGCCGTGTCGTTCCATGGATTTATTGCTGCAACGTGACATACTTCGGCGAGGCCGCGGAGTGCTCTCTTGCGCCTGTTATTTGAGGCGAAAGTCTCGAAGAATGTCAACAATGTATTGTTGTTTTCTGCGGGATGATGCTCTGCGGTATTATTAATGAGGAGATCCTCGCCGCTCTTGGCCACCTACTGAAGTATCCAACATGCTCTAAGGCTGTGTGTTGGTATGGTATCCGGTGTGGTGTTAATTTTGCATGGCCCATTGAGCCATCCCTCCAATACGGTTCCACGCCTTGTAGTGGGCTTTGGTTTCATTGTAATTGGATTGGGTGACTTGCGGGAGTGCACCCTTTTAGTTCGGACGATGGGTTTAGTGAAAGCCAGAGGATCCCAGAATTTTGCCTGGGTTTTCCAGGCGCTTTCCATCGCACAGTACTTTTGTACTATGGCTGCCAAGTCAGCAAAGTGTGATACGTCAGGGCGACTTATGGCGTTGAGGATTCCCTTGTCCGTGCAATTTTTGCAAAAGAATGAGATTGCATCTTCCTCGCGACAATCCTTGACCTTGCTCATTACAAGGAGGAATCTGGCCCAAAAGTGGTGTACTGTCTCTTGGGATTGTTTTCTAATGTGGGAAACATCACTTGTATCTAGGTGGGTGGGCGGATTTAAGTCCGAACCCTGACCCAATCTGAGACCCAGGGGCAGAGGAACTTCCGAACTTGGCAGTTCGGGTTCTGGGATGTTGCCCAATTTTTCTGGCCTGCTGTCCGATTCTAAGTTCGGAGTTTGGGTCATGTCCTCCCGCAAACGGGTATCCGGCTCGGAGAGCTTGGGAATTCGGACATAGTTCGTCCTCAAAATAGAAGAAGAATCGCTGCATTGCTCCTCCACCACCGCTATCTTATGAGTGACCGGCGGAGAGTTAATCTCTCTTTGATCAGGTTTAAGCCCAATCCGATCATAGTCCGTAGCGACTCCCAAGGCAGTGATGCGATCCAAGAGCTCGTTCAAGGATGAGAGTTCCATTGGATCTATCTGCTCGGCATATTCCGAGTTGACGTGGAGGCTGTTTTTGATGACCCAAGAAGTCATCGTCGGCACGGCGGCCGAACGGGCGGTCATGACGAAGCCGCCTAGTCCGAGGGTTTGGCCTAAAGCCAGGGCTCCCCCAGAGGTGATGTTGTCCTCGATAACAAGGCGAGCCATCAAACCTTTTTTCGACATCACAGTGGAACTCTCAATGAAAGCACCAATGTCGGTGTCAAAACCGGCGAATCTCGGGTAGGGAGTCCCGAACTATGCATCTAAGGCTAATGGTAATAGGAGGCGGGGGACACAATGATTACCCAGGTTCAGGCCCTCTCTATGGAGGTAATACCCTACTTCCTGCTTGATTGATCTTGATGATATGAGTATTACAAGAGTTGATCTACCACGAGATCGTAGAGGCTAACCCTAAAAGCTAGCCTATGATTATGATTGTTGTTGTCCAACGGACTAAACCTCTGGTTTATATAGACACCGGAGGGGGCTAGGGTTACGCAGAGTCGGTTACAGAGAAGGAAATCTACATATACGAATTGCCAAGCTTGCCTTCCACGCAAAGGAGAGTCCCACCCGGACATGGGACAAAGTCTTCAATCTTGTATCTTCATAGTCCAACTGTCCGGCATAAGTATATAGTGCAGCTGTCCGATGACCCCCTAATCCAGGACTCCCTCAGTCGCCGCGCCGCTGGTAGGTGGCACGGCGATGCCCTTAGAGGGCCCCGCGCCGCCTGCGGGGGCCCTAGATCCGTCTTTGGATTTGGCGGCGTGCGGCCCATCGTCTTGCGCACGGACGACGCCGCTTGCCAGGCTTTGACTGCCAGAGTGATGTGGGTGTTCATGGGCTGCGCCCCGGGTTCTGTCCGCGACCGTCCCGCTACTTGCCTGCACCAGTACAGGCAGTCCGGCCCTGGATGAGCCGATTGCCGTCGTCGTCTTCCTCTTGGGAGCGATGGCGACGAAGAACTGCTAGACTAGCTGCTAGACCGGATTTTCACAACTGCGCACCCCTACATGGAGCGCCAAAGATGTCGGTGAGAATGACACCTATGGGATCACTGGAATCCCTACTACGGTCAGCGGGCGCGGGGTTGTGGAAAGAGCGGGTCTAAGAGCCAGCACACAGATCATTTACCCAGGTTCAGGCCGTGAGGATGCGTAATACCCTAGTCCTGCTTTCGTGTGTATTGGAGTGTTCTTGAGCTAGCTTCGATGTGTTTCTTCCTTGAAAGAGCCAAATCCCCCTTCAGTACGCCTCAGGCCTCCTTTTATAGGAAAAGGGGATGCCACAGTGGCACACAGGAGGTGGAAAGTGTACAGTAGTTGAGCTTATCGCCCATCATTACGAGACAAAATGCATTAAAAGCGCCCCCTTAGGTGTCCCCTTGCTTTATTGGGGACGGGAACGAGGCTCGTCCCGTCCGTCACCGCCCCACCTTGCTCCGACACGCGAACTGGACAACAAGGCACGTGGTTCCATGTAGGCTAGTAGGCTGCTGAGCTGGTGTGGTGGCAGCGTCTTCACGAAGATCTGCATGCCACCATGCAGGTGCTTGCTGAGTTGTTCCAGAGGCCGCACGTCACCATGCAGGTTCTCGCCCAGCTGGCTGGGCTGGCAGTTGCATGGGAACGGCGGTGGAGTCTTGGCAGGTGCGGGTCTGGCCGTGGCCCTGCTGATGTCCTCGGCAAGGGCCTTGCCGGAGTCCCGGCAACGGTCTTGCCGCGGCATCATGGTCGTCCCCGGCAAGGATCTTGCCGGAGGTCTCGTGGATTTCCTCAGCAAGGATCTCGTCGAGGATCATCGCCTCCTGGTCCTCATCTGATCTTGCATGCTTGTGATCTTTACGAAGATCTGCATGCCACCATGAAGGCGCCTCCCGAGCCTTGGTTCCAATGTGGTTGATGGCGTTGGAACCCTCGGGCTCAAGGGTGGCGCGCTTCGCTGTCGTCGGGCAAGTTGCCCCGGCTGTGGAGGCTTGCCCGGCGAGGGTCTTGCCGGGGGAGTCCACCTCGCCCTCTTGCTCTTTGTGTCTCTGTCTTGGCGTTGCTTTGATTGTCTTGTGGTTCTGGCTTCCCTTCTCTGCCTTGCTAAATGCGGCCGCGGGCGCGGCTCTGACTGCCCGTGCACAAGTAAAGGGGTACAAAGTAGATCCCCTACTTCTGTACACCGACAGCTACCGCCAAACTAAGCAAAATAAGAAGCATATAAGATAAACATCACATGCAATCAAAATATGTGACATGATATGGCCATCATCATCTTGTGCCTTTGATCTCCATCTCCAAAGTACCATCATGATCTCCATCGTCACCGGCATGACACCAGGATCTCCATCATCTTGATCTTTATCAACGTGTCATCACATGGTCGCCTTGCCAACTATTGCTTTTGCAACTATTGCTATCGCATAGCGATAAAGTAAAGCAATTACTTGGCACTTGCATCTTATGCAACAAAGAGACAACCATAAGGCTCCTGCGAGTTTCCGATAACTTCAACAAAACATGACCATCTTATACAACAAATTATATCACATCATGTCTTGACCATATCACATCACAACATGCCCTGCAAAAACAAGTTAGACGTCCTCTACTTTGTTGTTGCAAGTTTTACGTGGCTGCTACGGGCTTAGCAAGAACCGTTCTTACCTACGCATCAAAACCACAACGATTTTTAGTCAAGTGTGTTGTTTTAACCTTCAACAAGGACCGGGCGTAGCCACACTCGATTCAACTAAAGCTAGAGAAACAGACACCCACTAGCCACCTGTGTGCGAAGCACGTCGGTAGAACCAGTCTCATGAACGCGGTCATGTAATGTCGGTCTCGGCCGCTTCATCCAACAATACCGCCAAATCAAAGTATGACATGCTGGTAAGCAGTATGACCATTATCGCCCACAACTCTTTGTGTTCTACTCGTGCATATAGCATCTATGCATAGACCTCGCTCGGATGCCACTGTTGGGGAACGCGATAATTTCAAAAAAATTCCTACGATCATGGAAGATCTATCTATGTGATGCATAGCAATGAGAGGAGGAGTGTATCTTCATACCCTTGAAGATCGCAAAGCGGAAGCGTTTATCAACGCGGTTGATGTAGTCGTACACCTTCACGATCTGTCCTGATCAAGTACCGAACGTATGGCACCTCCGCGTTTAGCACACGTTCAGCTCGATGACGTCCTCACCTTCTTGATCCAGCAAGACGGGCGAAGTAGTAGATGAGTTCCGGCAGCACGATGGCGTGGTGACGGTGTTGGTGAAGAACAATCTCCGCAGGGCTTCGCCAAGCACAACGGAAACTATGAAGGAGGATAAACTAGAAGGACGGGGTTGCCGGCACACGGCTTGGTGTTTCTTGATGTGTCTTTGGTGCTAGCCATGCCCCTCTATTTATATGTTGAGCCTTGGGGTCGAAACTTGGAGTAAAAGCCTCCACAAAGTCAGTTTCACCTGAAAGGCAAGAGTCCTTCTCGGACTCCAGGGCCAGATGCCAGGGTTCCCGGCGTCTGGACCCAGACGCTAGGGACCCTGGCGTCTGGCCCCTGGACTCCGCAAAACTTCCTTTTGCGCTTTCCAAAAATCTTATGGGCTTTCCCCTTTGGCCCAAATAAAGTGTTCTCATACCCAAACATTTCGGTAAACATCCAGAACATCTTCCAGTGAATTTCGGAGACTAAACACTATTATCCCATATATCAATCTTTATCTTCGAACCATTCCGGAGTTCCTCGTCATGTTCGCCGGAGGGCAAAAGTGCTCCTGCCCAAGTTCTGCCTCGAGGCAACGGCGCTTCATCCCGAATGTCCTCCTGTGATTTTTTTCTAGGTCAAAATGACTTATATACCAGAAGATGGGCACCAGAGGTGGGCCGAGGAGGGCAGCACCCACCAGGGCATGCCTGGGCCTCCTAGCGCGCCCAGGTGGGTTGTGTCCACCTAGTGGCCCCCCTCTGGTACTTATTTGCTGCAATATTTATTAAATATTCCATAAAAATTCCTCAGGGAGTTTCAGCTCATTTGGAGTTGTGCAGAATAGGTAGCTTGACGTAGCTTTTTCATGTCCAGATTTCTAGCTGCCAGAATTCCCCCCTTGGTGCATACCTTACATATTATAAGGGAAAAGGCATTAGAACTACTCCAAAAAGCATTATTATACCATAAAACAACATAAATAACAGTAAGAAAACATGATGCAAAATGGACGTATCAACTCCCCCAAGCTTAGACCTCGCTTGTCCTCAAGTGAAAACCAAAATCGAAAAACATGTCCACATGCTTAGAGAGAGAGGTGTCGATAAAAACAAAAAATACAGACATAGCAGCGTCATGTGACTTATTATAACAGCAACAAACTTTAATATAAAACTTTAATCATAGAGCTTTTATCATAGACTTCTCATGGACAAGTGACAATTCATCGCAATATCGAAGTATAAATCATAAACTATATTGGAAACCAACAAACTATGTTCTCAGTCAACTTTGCAACTACAATTCATCATATTTTCAGGAAGGGTCACGTATGGGAGCCTTTAGGCAAGTCCACATACTCAACCATCATTTAGTCTTCTATAATTGCTAACACTCATCGCGTACACATGAGCAAAACGTTTCAACTGGACACATAGAAAGATAGGGGCTTATAGTTTTGCCTCCCAACACACTCACCTCAAGGATGATGTCAACAATAATTACTCGTGCTACCCATATTCAACTGAACATATGTGCCTAGATCTTTCCTCAACACATGATGCTTGCCAAATGAGAAAAATAAAAGGAATAGAGAGAAAAACTTTGACTCTTTCATGAAAGTAAATACATGAAAGTAAAAGATAGGCCCTTCGCAGAGGGAAGCAGAGATTGCCATGCGCTTTTTGTTTGTATGTTCAACCCCTTAGTGCAAGAGAACGTCATGTTATATTGCCCCTTGTGATGGCAACCTTTATTATGCAGTCTGTCGCTTTTATTCTTCACCATCACAAGTTTGTACAACGCTCAATTTTCCTTTACACAAAATGATCTCACATTTTTATAAGAAATTTTTATTGCCCTTTTGGCACCGATGACAACTTAGTTGAAGGATCTTACTCAATCCATAGTAGGTTTGGTGGACTCTCAAACAAGATAGGGTTTAAGGGTTTTGGATGCACAAGTAGTATCTCTACTTAGTGCAAAGTTTTTGGCTAGCAAAGATAGGGGAAGGCACCACATGTTGAAGGATCTATGACTATATAACTTCTATGTGAATATGAACAAACATAAACCAATAAGTTGTCTTCCCTGTCCAATGTCAACAATTTTGGCATATAATATTTTGATGGGTGCTCACAATCATAAAATTTTCCATGATAGTGTATTTATATGTGAATCTTCTCTTCCCTTATTAGTTCTTTCATGAATTGCATCATTGACCTATGCTACGTTTGTCAATCTACAAGAAAATTTTCTACTTATACTTTTCCTTGTGTAATGTCATCACTTACCATAAGATTAGCATATGATCCTTTTCTTTTATTTCATTTCTTTTTATTGCAGCAAGAAAGTAAAGAAGGCAAAACTCAAACTAAACTTTATTATATATCTCACACACGATTACAAGGATTGATCACTAGGCAAACTCACAAAAAGAAAGGGTTGAACTAAACTTTTATTCATCTAATAGCAAAAGATAACCATTGATCGAACTAAGAAAGTAAAGGCAAAAGATAGTGGAGATTGATACGATACCAGGGCACCTCCCTCAAGCTTGGCAAAAGCCAAGGGGAGTGTCCATACCCAATACTCAGTTTTCTTTTGGTAGTGATGAAGTAGAAGGTTTCTTGTCCTCGGGTTTCCACGGCAGAAGCTCACCATCATAAGAGGAGGAGTGAGTCTCCCGGATCCTGCAACTGGCAGCCAAACTCATACCTTTAAACCTTGCCTCGTATTCAAAGACTTGGCTTTGAAGGTCGTGGATCTGGCTATGGAGGAAGTTGATTTGCTCATTGAGGGAGAAGATGATGTCATTTATGGGCTTGCCATCCACCTTGAGATCACGGGTATAATCCGTGATCATGAGGTGATTGGCATTAATTCCATGCTCCACCATCCCCTTGCACTTGAAGATGCCCTGCTCCACAGCTCCAAGCCTGGCCTCCATGGATCCAGTCACCTGGGTCCTTGCACATCGCGGATGTGCAGCACCCCATCGTGCATCTGGATAGCTTGAGGGTGTTGCATCACCTCCCGCAGATATGGGTTGATGATGTTGTCGAAGAACTTGTCCTTGGAGGAGCTTGAAGCGGCCATGGTGGATTGGATCTGACAGAAAACAGCAAGAAAAGAAAATAGAAGATTTCTCTGCGATATGAAGGTTAACAGGTTCGGGAGGTATATATAGATATTTAACTTGGGGAACAAGCAGAACGGAAGAAAAACAGAGATTGGAAAGTACCTGAGGTGGGCACAACCCACCTGGGCACACCAAGCATGCCTGGCGCGCACTGGTGTATTGTGCCCACCAAGGTCACTTTCCTGGAAGTTTCTTATTTTCCTAATTTTCTAAATATTCCAAAACTGACAAAAAATATTTTTATGGATTTTTTGGAGTCCGTTTACTTACCGTATCACGTAACTCCCTTTTTTGATGATTCTGGGGTGTTCCAGAAGGTTTCCTTTATGTGTTCTTCTGGTGTCAAAGTTTGGATAACATTGCTTTCAACATTAATGGGCATACCTAAGATATAGTGTTTTATTCGTTGCCCATTGACAACCTTCGGGTTGGTCCCTTCGGCATTGTTTATTTTGATAGCCCCGGGTCGGTAGACCTCCTCGATTACACAGGGTCCTTCCCATTTGGAGAGGAGTTTTCCTGCAAAGAATCTGAAACGAGAGTTGTACAAAAGAACATATTCTCCTACTTTGAACTCACGCTTTTGGATTCTTTTGTCATGCCATCATTTAAGTGTTTCTTTGAATAACTTAGCATTTTCATAAGCCTGGGTTCTCCATTCATCTAATGAGATAATATCAAATAACCTCTTTTCCCCAGCAAGTTTGAAATCATAATTGAGTTCTTTTATTGCCCAAAATGCTTTGTGTTCTAACTATAGAGGTAAATGACAGGCTTTTCCATAAACCATTCTATATGGAGACATACCCATAGATTTTTTTATAAGCTATTCTATAAGCCCAAAGTGCATCATCTAATTTCTTAGACCAGTTCTTCCGGGACCTATTAACAGTCTTTTGTTAGATTAGTTTTATTTCTCTGTTTCTAAGTTCAACTTGATCACTAGACTGAGGATTATAAGGTGACACAATTCTATGATTAACATCATACTTAACAAGCATTTTACGGAAAGCACCATGAATAAAGTGTGAACCACCATCAATCATTAAATATCTAGGGACTCCAAACCTTGGGAAAATAACTTCCTTAATCATTTTAATAGAGGTGTTGTGATTAGCACTACTGGTTGGAATAGATTCTGCCCACTTAGTAATATAATCAACAACAACCAAAATATGTGTATAGCCATTAGAGGAAGGAAAAGGTCCCATGAAGTCAAATCCCCAAACATAAAATGGTTCGACGACAAGTGAATAATTCATAGGCATTTCTTGACGCTTACCGATATTACCTATTCTTTGGCATTCATCACACGATGAGACGAACTTACGGGCATCCTTGAAGAGAGTAGGCCAATAAAAACCAGATTGTAATACCTTATAAGCGGTTCTGTCTCCTGCGTGGTGTCCTCCATAAGCTTCATAGTGACATTTCCATGGGATTTGTTCCTGCTCATGCTCAGGTACACAACGTCTAATAATACCATCTACTCCTTCTTTATAAAGATGTGGGTCATCCCAAAAGTAACGTCTTAAATCATAGAAGAATTTTTTTCTTTTGTTGGTATGTGAAGCTAGGTGGTATGTATTTAGCAACAATATAATTAGCATAATCAACATACCAAGGTGTATTATGAGAAACATTTATTGCAGCTAGTTGTTCATCAGGAAAGCTATCATTAATAGGTTGTGGGTCATCAAGAATATTTTCAAGTCTAGACAAGTTATCAGCTATGGGGTTCTCTGCTCCTTTCCCAACAGTGATATGCAAATCAAATTCTTGTAGCAGAAGAACCCACCTAATGAGTCTAGGTTTAGCATCTTTTTTTCTGTCAGATATTTTATAGCAGCATGATCGGTGTGAACAATTACTTTAGAATCAACAATGTAAGATCTGAATTTGTCACAAGAAAACACCACTGCTAAGAATTATTTTTTAGTAGTAGCATAGTTCGTTGAGCACTATCTATAGTTTTATTAGCATAATGAATAAAATTTAGTTTCTTATCAACTCTTTGTCCTAGAACAGCACCAACAACATAATCACTAGCATCACACATAATCTCAAAAGGCAAGTTCCAATCAGGTGGTTGAACAACAGGTGCAGTAATTAAGACTTTCTTTAGTGTTTCAAAGGCTTCCATACAATCATCATCAAACTCAAAGGGAATATCCTTTTGCAAAAGATTTGTAAGAGGCCTAGAAATTTTAGAAAAGTCTTTGATAAACCTCCTATAGAAACCAGCATGACCAAGGAAACTACGAATACCTTTGATATCTTCAGGACATGTAATTTTTTTAATTGCATCAACCTTGGCTTTGTCCACCTCAATGCCTCTTTCAGAAAATTTATGGCCCAAGACAATACCTTTGTTAACCATAAAGTGGCACTTCTCCCAATTTAAGACGAGATATGTTTGTTCACATCTCTGCAAGACTCGATCAAGATTGCTTAAACAATCATCAAAAGACTTCCCATAAACAGAAAATTCATCCATGAAAACCTAAACAATCTTTTCACAAAAATCAGAGAATATAGCAGCCATACATCTTCAAAAGGTAGCAGGTGCATTACATAAACCGGAAGGCATACGTCTATAAGCAAATGTTCCAAAAGGAAAAGTAAAAGTTGTCTTTTCTTGATCAGATTGTTAAACAGGTATTTGTGAAAAGCCAGAGTAACCATCAAGGAAGCAAAAATGTGTGTGCTTGGATAATCTTTCTAACATTTGATCGATAAAAGGCAGAGGTTAATGATCTTTTCTAGTAGCTTTATTTAATTTTCTATAATCAATTACCATTCTATAGCCTGTGACAATTCTTTGTGGAATAAGCTCATTCTTATCATTAGGAACAACAGTAATACCTCCTTTCTTAGGGACACAATGAACATGACTTACCCATCTACTATCAGCTATAGGATAGATTATACCCGCTTCCAAAAGTTTCAATATTTTTGTTCTTACCACTTCTTTTATTTGCGGATTTAACCGATGTTGGTGATCAACAACGGGTTTAGCATCAGGCTCCATATTAATCTTGTGCAGACATAGAGTGGGACTAATGCCCTTAAGATCATCAAGAGTATATCCAATAACGGCCTTGTGCTTCCATAAAACTTTCAATAATCTTTCTTCTTCATGTTCTGAATGGTTAGCACTAATAATAAACGGATATATCTTGTTTTCGTCAAGATAAGCATATTTCTGAGTGTCTGGCAATTGTTTTAATTCAAACACAGGATCACCTTTAGGCGAGGAGGACCTCCTAGAGTTTCAATAGGCAAATTGTGTTTAACCAGAGGTTGTTGCTCGAAAAAGATTCTATCTATTTAATTTCTTTCACGCATATGCAAATCATTTTTATGGTCTAGCAAATATTGTTCCAAAGGATCAGTAGGAGGGACAACAATAGAAGCAAGACCATTAATTTCATCCTTACTAGGCAAATCTTTCTTATGAGGTTGTTTACTAAACTTGGAAAAATAAATTCATGAGATTCATCACCAAAGCTAACACCGACAGTTTATTTCTCACAATCTATTTTAGCATTGACGATGTTCAAGAAAGGTCTACCAAAAATAATTGGAGAAAATCATCTTGTGGGGTGCTAAGAACAAGAAAATCAGTAGGGTATTTTATTTTCCCACACAAGATTTCAACATCTCTAAGAATCCCAATTGGTGATATAGTATCTCTATTAGCAAGTTTAATAGTAACATCTATATCTTCTATTTCAGCAGGTGCTATTTCATCTTTAATCTCTTGATATAAGGAGAAAGGAATAGCACTCACACTAGCACCTAGGTCACATAACCCATGATAACAGTGATCTCCTATCTTAACTGAGACAACATGCATGCCAACAACTGGTCTATGCTTATCTTTTCCTTCAGGTTTGGCAATTCTAGAAGCTTCACCACAGAAGTAAATAACATGCCCATCAATATTATCCACTAAGAGATCTTTAACCATAGCAACACTAGGTTAAAATTTGATTTGTTCATATGGTTTGGGTGTTCTAACATAACTTTTGTTAACCATAGTTGAAGCTTAAGCATGTTCCTTCATCCTAACAGGAAAGGGGGGGTTCAATATAAGCAGTGGGGACAACTGGATCAACATTGTAAATGATAGTTTCTTCTTTAGCTTTTACCGGTTCTTTAACTTCTTCTGTAATTTGTGGGTGATATTTAAACCACTTCTCCTTAGGGAGATCAACATGAGTAGCAAAAGATTCACAGAAGGAAGCTACGATCTCAGAGTCAAGTCCATATTTAGTGCTAAACTTTTGAAAAGCTTCGGTATTCATAAAAGATTTGACACAATCAAACTTAGGTTCAATACCTGACTCTTTACCTTTGTCGAGTTCCCAATCTCCAGAGTTGCATTTAATTCTTTCAAAAAGATCCCATGGAATTCAATAGTCTTCTACATAAAAGAACCAGTACAAGAAGTACCGAGCATGGATTGATCATTACGAGAAAGCCAAGCATAAAAATTCTGGATAATTATTTCTCTTGAGAGCTCATGATTGGGGCATGAATATAACATTGACTTAAGCCTCCCCCAAGCTAGAGCGATACTTTCTCCTTCACGAGGCAAAAAATTATATATATAATTCCGATCACGATGAACTAGATGCATAGGATCATTTTTTTAATGAAATTCCAATTTCAAACGGTTCTAGTTCCAAGATCCAATATCATCGCATAGCCTATACCATGTCAATGCTTTTCCCTTCAAAGATAAAGGTAAAACATTCATCTTAGCTTCACTTCCGGGAAAACCTGCAAGCTTAAATAATCCACAAATTTCATCCACATATATCAAGTGCATATCAGGATGTTCGGTTCCATCTCCTACATAAGGATTAGCTAGCAGTTGTTCTAACATACCCGAAGGAATTTCATATTCAATATTTTTAGTAGGTGCAAATAGGTTGAGGGGAAACTAATTGTGGTTCCGGTCGAGGTGAAGATACCCCGAACAAACCCCTCAAAGGATTGTTTTCCATAGTAGCAAGTGACAATAGATTTCAGCATGTACTAATAATGTTTCCTTACCAATTTCCACTTACCAAGAGCGCTTCACTCCCCGGAAACGGCGCCAAAAAATTGCCTTGATGACCCACAAGTATATGGGGTCAATTGTAGCCTTTTCGATAAGTAAGAGTGTCAAACCCAACGAGGAGCAGAAGGAAATGACAAGTGATTTTCAGCAAGGTATTGCTGCAAGTGCCAAAATTGTAAGTAGCGAAGTAGTTTGATAGCAAGATAATTTGTAACAAGAAAGTAACGATAGTAGTAACAAAACTGCAGCAAGGTAGCCCAATCATTTTGAGGCAAATAATAGGCCAAAACGGTTTCTTATGATAAGCAAAGTGTTCTTGAGGGTACACGGGAATTTCATCTACTCTCTTTCATCATGTTGGCTTAATTCGTGTTCGGTACTTTGATAATTTGATATGTAGGTGCATGGGTGCTTAGGTGCTGTTTTTACTAGAGCAAACCTTCTACTTATGATTAACCCTCTCGCAAGCATCCGCAACAACGAGAAAAGTATTAAGAATAAATTCTAACCATAGCATTAAACTTTTGGATCCAATCGGTCCCTTACGGAATAGCGCATAAACTAGGGTTTGCTGCCTCTTGAGCATGCGTTGGTTTTACCTTGAAGAGGAAAGGGTGATGTAGCAAAGTAGCATAAGTATTTCCCTCAGTTTTTGAGAACCAAGGTATCAATCCAGTAGGAGGCTACACGCAAGTCCCTCGTACCTACACAAACAAATAATAACCTTGCAACCAATGCGATAAAGGGGTTGTCAATCCCTTCACATCCACTTGCAAAAGTGAGATCTGATAGAGATAATGAGGTAAATATTTTTGGTATTTTTATGATAAAGATTGGAATGTAAAGATTGCAAAATAAAATAGATCAAAGACTTATATGACAGAAAATAGACCCGGGGGCCATACGTTTAACTAGTGGCTTCTCTCAAGATAGCATAAGTATTACGATGGGTGAACAAATTACTGTCGAGCAATTGGTAGAAAAGTGCATAGTTATGAGAATATCTAGGCATGATCATGTATATAGGCATCACGTCCGCGACAAGTAGATCGAAACGATTTTGCATCTACTACTATTACTCCACACATAGACCGCTATCCAGCATGCATCTAGAGTATTAAGTTCATAAGAACAGAGTAACGCATTAGGCAAGATGACATGATGTAGAGGGATAAACTCAAGCAATATGATATAAACACCACCTTTTTAGCCTCGATGGCAACAATACAATACGTGCCTTGCTGCCCTTTCTGTCACTGGGAAGGGACACCGCAAGATTGAACCCAAAGCTAAGCACTTCTCCCATTGCAAGAAAGATCAATCTAGTAGGCCAAACCAAACTGATAATTCGAAGAGACTTGTAAAGATAACAAATCATACATAAAATAATTCATAGGAGATTCAAATATTGTTCATAGATAATCTTGATCATAAACTGACAATTCATCGGATCACAACAAACACACCGCAAAAATAATTACATCGAATAGATCTTCAAGAAGATCAAGGAGAACTTTATATTGAGATCCAAAGAGAGAGAACAAGCCATCTAGCTAATAACTATGGACCCGAAGGTCTGTGGTAAACTACTCACACTTCATCGGAAAGGCTATGGTGTTGCTGTAGAAGCCCTCCGTGATCGATTCCCCCTCCGGCGGAGCGCCAGAAAAGGCCCCAAGATGGGATCTCACGGGTACAGAAGGTTGCGGCGATGGAAATAGGGTTTCGTGGTGCTCTTGGATGTTTTTAGGGTATATGAGTATATATAGGCGAAGAAAGTCGGTCAGGGGATCGACGAGGGCCCCACGGGGGTGGGAGCGCCTACCCCCTGGGCGCTTCCCTGCCTCGTGGCCGCCTCGTTTCTTTCTTGACATCCACTCCAAGTCTCCTGGATTGCGCTTGTTCCAAAAATAACTCTCTCGAAGGTTTCATTCCGTTTGGACTCCATTTGATATTCCTTTTCTGTGAAACACTTAAATAGGCAAAAAAACAACAATTTGGACTGGGCCTCCGGTTAATAGGTTAGTCCCAAAAATAATATAGAAGTGTATAGTAAATCCCATGAAACATCCAAAACAGATAATATAATAGCATGGAACGATCAAAAATTATAGATACGTTGGAGACGTATCAA
This sequence comes from Triticum aestivum, assembly GCF_018294505.1. NCBI lineage: Eukaryota > Viridiplantae > Streptophyta > Magnoliopsida > Poales > Poaceae > Triticum > Triticum aestivum. The sequence goes on along the minus strand of NC_057798.1, from coordinate 256,451,659 downwards.
GCATCCCCAAGCTTAATTCTTTCTCGTCCTCGAGTAGGTAAATGATAAAAATAGAATTTTTGATGTGGAATGCTACCTAGCATATTTCTCAATGTAAGTTTCTTTATTGTGGCATGAATGTTCAGATCCAAAAGATTCAAGATAAACTTTTAATATTGACATAAAAATAGTAATACTTCAAGCATATTAACAAAGTAATCATGTCTTGTCAAAATAACATAGCCAAAGAAAGCTTATCCCTACAAAATCATATAGTTTGGCCATGCTTCATTTTCGTCACACAAAGTGCTCCCATCATGCACAACCCCGGTTTCAGCCAAGCAATTGGTTCATACTTTTTAACGCGCTTCAGCTTTTTCAACCCTCACACAATACATGAGCGTAAGCCATGGACATAGCACTATGGGTGGAGTAGAGTATGATGTTAGGGATTATGTGAGAAAACAAAAAAGGAGAAAGTCTCACATTGAAGCGGCTAATCAACGGGCTATGGAGATGCCCATCAATTGATGTCAATGCGAGGAGTAGGGATTGCCATCCAACGGATGCACTAGAGCTATAAATGTATGAAAGCTCATAAAAAAGAAACTAAGTGGATGTGCATCCAACTTGCTTTCTCACGAAGACCTAGGGCATTTTGAGGAAGCCCATCATTGGAATATAAAAGCCAAGTTCTATAATGGAAAATTCCCACTAGTATATGAAAGTGACAACATAGGAGACTCTCTATCATGAAGATCATGGTTCTACTTTGAAGAACAAGTGTGGGAAAAGGATTGTAACATTGTCCCTTCTCTCTTTTTCTCTCATTTTTTTCTCCTTTTTTCTCCTTTTTTCTCCTTTTTTTCTTTTTTTTGTTTTTTTATTTGGGCTTCTTTGGCCTCTTTTATTTTTCATAAAGTCCGGAGTCTCGTCCCGACTTGTGAAGGATCCATCATACTTTCCTCACATGGGACAATGCTCTATAATGAAGATCATCGCACTTTTATTTATTTACAACTCAATACTTAGGACAAAATATGACTCTATGTGAATGCCTCCGGCGGTGTACCGGGATATGCAATGAATCAAGAGCGACATGTATGAAAGAATTATAAAGGTAGCTTTGCCACAAATACGATGTCAACTACATGATCATGCAAAAGCAATATGACAATGATGGAACGTGTCATAATAAACGGAATGGTGGAAAGTTGCATGGCAATATATCTCGGTATGGATATGGAAATGCCATAATAGGTAGGTATGGTGGCTGTTTTGAGGAACATATAAGGAGGTTTATGTGTGATAGAGCATATCGTATCATGGGGTTTGGATGCACCGGTGAAGTTTGCACGAACTCTCAAGGTGAGAAAGGGCAATGCATGGCACCGTAGAGGCTAGACAATTGCGGAAGGGTAAGAGTGCGTATAATCCATGGACTCACATTAGTCATAAAGAACTCATATACTTATTGCAAAAGTTTATTAGCCCTCAAAGCAAAGTACTACTACGCATGCTCCTAGGGGAAGGGTTGGTAGGAGTTAACCATCGCGCGATCCCGACCTCCACTCATAAGGAAGGCAATCAAAGAACACCCCATGCTTCAAATTTGTCACACACCGTTCACCATACGTGCATGCTATGGGACTTGCCAACTTTAACACAAGTATTTCTCAATTTCATAATTACCCAACTAGAATGACTCTAACATTACCACTTTCATATCTCAAAACAATTATCAAATATCAAATTGATCATAGTATTTAATGCACTCTATATGATAGTTTTTATTATATCTATCTTGGATGCCCATCATTCTAAGACCAAAATTTTAACCAAAGCAAATTACCATGTTGTTATAAAAGACTCTCAAAATAATATAAGTGAAGCATGAGAGATCAATAATTTCTACAAAATAAAACCACCACCGTGCTCTAAAAAGATATAAGTGAAGCACTAGAGCAAAATTATCTAGCTCAAAAGATATAAGTGAAGCACATAGAGTGTTCTAATAAATTCCGATTCATGTGTGTCTCTCCCAAAAGGTGTGTACAACAAGGATGATTGTGGTAAACTAAAAATCAAAGACTCAAATCATACAAGACGCTCCAAGCAAAACACATATCATGTGGTGAATAAAAATATAGCCTGAAGTAAAGTTACCGATGGACGAAGACGAAAGAGGGGATGCCTTCTGGGGCATCCCCAAGCTTAGGCTTTTGGTTGTCCTTGAATTTTACCTTTGGGTGCCTTGGTAATCCCCAAGCTTAGGCTCTTTCCACTCCTTATTCCATAATCCATCAAATTTTTACCCAAAACTTGAAAACTTCACAACACAAAACTCAACAGAAAATCTCATGAGCTCCGTTAGCGAAATAAAACAAACCACCACTTTAAGGTACTGTAATGAACTCATTCTTTATTTATATTGGTGGTAAAACTACTTTATTCCAACTTCTCCATGGTTCATACCCCCCCGATACTATCCATAGATTCATCAAAATAAGCAAACAACACACGAAAAACAGAATCTGTCAAAAACAGAACAGTCTGTAGTAATCTGTAACTTTCGAATAATTCTGGAACTCCAAAACTTCTACCAAAATAGGAAGTCCTAGGTAATTTGTCTTTTAATATTGTGGAAAAAGAATCAACTGAAAATCACATTACTGTTATTTACTAAAATTATTCTCATGTGCGCAAAAGTTTCTGTTTTTCAGCAAGATCAAATTAACTATCACCCAACATGATCCTATAGGTTCTACTTGGCACAAACACTAATTAAAACATAAAACCACATCTAACCAGAGGCTAGATGAATTATTTATTACTAAATAGGAACAAAAAACAAGGAACAAAAATAAAATTGGGTTGCCTCCCAACAAGCTCTATCGTTTAACGCCCCTAGCTAGGCATAAAAGCGAGAATAGATCTAGGTAGTACCATCTTTGGTATTTCTCTTTTTAATAGAGTTATGCTCGGATCTAGGAGGTTCCTTGCGTTTTTCTTCATGCTCGGAGATCTTTAGATCTAGAGCATCCAACTGCTTATTGCAAAGTGTAATTAATGTATTCATGCGTTTGAGATCCCCACCAACATTTTTAAGAGGTTCAATAGATTTTTGCAATTCACATAATTTCTCTAAGATTTGGGTTCCTTCTTGAGTAAGGGGTGGTCCCTTTTGTAGGGGAAGTACTCCTACTATCCCCTCTATGATTTCATAAGCAATACTCGGATCAATTTCAATAAAATTCCATTTGGCGGCAAAATCAAGGAGTTGTGTATGGGATATGGTTAGCCCAACATAAAAATTGCGAAGTAAAATCTTGAAATCTCCCTCTATAGTGCAACTACGATAAGATTCTAACATCCTATACCAAGCATATTTTAAGTTTTCTCCTTGTCTTTTTTTGAAGTGGAGGACTTCAAAATCAGGAGACGAAGGAAGGAAGAAAGAGCTAGCCATGATGGCGAAATAAACGTTCTAACACACGAGCACACAAGAAGCAAGCGAAAAAGAGGCGAACGGGAAAGAGATGGCGAATAAAATGGCAAGGGTGAATTGGGGGAGAGGAAAACGAGAGGTAAATGGCAAATAATGTAATGCGAGGGATAAGAGTTTGTGATGGGTACTTGGTATGTCTTGACTTGTGCGTAGACTCCCCGGCAACGGCGCCAGAATCCTTCTTGCTACCTCTTGAGCAAGCGTTGGTTTTCCCTTAAAGAGGAAAGGGTGATGCAGCAAAGTAGCGTAAGTATTTCCCTCAGTTTTTGAGAACCAAGGTATCAATACAGTAGGAGGCTACACGCAAGTCCCTCGTACCTACACAAACAAATAAGAACCTTGCAACCAACGCGATAAAGGGGTTGTCAATCCCTTCACGGCCACTTGCAAAAGTGAGAGCTGATAGAGATAATAAGATAAATATTTCTGGTATTTTTATGATATAGATTGGAAACTAAAGATTGCAAAATAAAATAGACCGAAAACTTATATGATGGAAAATAGACCCGGGGGCCATAGGTTTCACTTGTGGCTTCTCTCAAGATAGCATAAGTATTACGGTGGGTGAACAAATTACTATCGAGCAGTTGGTAGAAAATTGCATAGTTATGAGAATATCTAGGCATGATCATGTATATAGGCATCACGTCCGTGACAAGTAGATTGAAACAATTCTACATCTACTACTATTACTCCACACATCGACCGCTATCCAACATGCATCTAGAGTATTAAGTTCATAAGAACAGAGTAACGCATTAGGCAAGATGACATGATGTAGAGGGATAAACTCAAGCAATATGATATAAACCACATCTTTTTATCCTCGATGGCAACAATACAATATGTGTCTTGCTGTCCCTGCTATCACTGGGAAAGGACACCGCAAGATTGAACCCAAAGCTAAGCACTTCTCCCATTGCAAGAAAGATCAATCTAGTAGGCCAAACCAAACTGATAATTTGAAGAGACTTGCAAAGATAGCAAATCATACATAAAAGAATTCAGAGGAGATTCAAATATTGTTCATAGATAATCTTGATCATAAACTAACAATTCATCGGATCTCAACAAACACACCGCAAAAATAATTACATTGAATAGATCTCCAAGAAGATCAAGGAGAACTTTGTATTTAGATCCAAAGAGAGAGAAGAAGCCATCTAGCTAATAACTATGGACCCCAAGGTCTGTGGGAAACTACTCACACTTCATCGGAGAGGCTATGGTGTTGATGTAGAAGCCCTCCATGATCGATTCCCCCTCCAGCGGAGCGCCAGAAAAGGCCCCAAGATGGGATCTCACGGGTACCGAAGGTTGCGGTGGTGGAAATAGGGTTTCGTGGTGCTCTTGGATGTTTCCAGGGTATATGAGTATATATAGGCGCAGGAAGTCGTTCAGGGGAGCCACGAGGGGCCCACGAGGGTGGGGGCGCGCCTACCCCCCTAGACGCGCCTCCCTGCCTCGTTTCCGCCTCGTTTCTTTCTTGACGTCCACTCCAAGTCTCCTAGATTGCATTTGTTCCAAAAATAACTCTCCCGAAGGTTTCATTCCTTTTGGACTCCATTTGATATTCCTTTTCTGCGAAACACTGAAATAGGCAAAAAACAACAATTTGGATTGGGCCGCCTGTTAATAGGTTAGTCCCAAAAATAATATAAAAGTGTATACTAAAGCCCATTAAACATCCAAAACAGATAATATAATAGCATGGAACAATAAAAAATTATAGATATGTTGGAGACGTATCAGGGTTTAAGCTTCTGTCACTCTCGCAACCCACCATCTAATTACTACTCCACAATGCATTCCCTTAGGCCCAAATATGGTGAAGTGTCATGTAGTCGACGTTCACATGACACCACTAAGAGGATGGCAACATACATATCATCAAAATATCGAACACATATCAAGTTGACATGATTACTTGCAACATGATTTCTCCCGTGACCTCAAGAACAAAAGTAACTACTCACAAATGATAAACATGCTCAAGATCATAGGGGTATTAAATAGCATAATGGATCTGAATAGATAATCTTCCACAAAATAAACCATATAGTAATCAACTACAAGATGTAATCAACACTACTAGTCACCCACAAGCACCAATCTATAGTTTTGATACAAAGATTGAACACAATAGATGAACTAGGGTTTGAGAGGAGTTGGTTCTGTGAAGACGTTGATGAAGATATCCCTTCCCAACATGGGAGAGTTGTTGGTGATGACGACAACGATGATTTCCCCCTCCGGGAGGGAAGTTCCCCCGGCGGAATCGCTCCACCGGAGGGCAAAAGTGCTTCTGCCCAAGTTCCGCCTCGAGGCGGCAGCGCTTCGTCCCGAATGTCCTCCTCTGATTTTTTTTTCTAGGTCACTTATATACCAGAAGATGGGCGCGAGAGGTGGGACGAGGAGGGCAGCACCCACCAGAGCGCGCCTGGGCCTCCTAGCGCACCCAGGTGGGTTGTGCCCACCTAGTGGCCCCCCTCTAGTACTTATTTGCTCCAATATTTATTAAATATTCCATAAAAATTCCTCGGGGAGTTTCAGCTCTTTTGGAGTTGTGCAGAATAGGTAGCTTGACGTAGCTTTTTTAGGTCCAGATTTCCAACTGCCAGAATTCTCTGCCTTGGTGCATACCTTGCATATTATGAGGGAAAAGGCACTAGAATTACTCAACAAAGCATTATTATACCATAAAACAACATAAATAACAGTAAGAAAACATGATGTAAAATGGACGTATCGGCCTATTATGTGTACGTTACCTGATGATGGGGCACATAAGGCCCAATTCTGGCAATAAAATAAGATGCAACAAATGTGGTGGATGGGCCCATGTTGCTAGCAATTGTTTGTCCTCTCAGTCGTTAGGTCAATTCTCCAATCCTAAGAAGGAACAACAGCAAAAATCAGGGGCGATCACCCGAGACAATGTCGTTTGGAAATCAAAGCCCAGATTGCGGCTGATACTAAAAACAATGTTGTAGATGGTGCAGCTGATGTAAGCAAACAAGTGGGAGGTGAAGGAAATATGCCCTAGAGGCAATAATAAAGTTGTTATTTTATATTTCCTTATTTCATGATAAATGTTTATTATTCATGCTAGAATTGTATTAACCGTAAACTTGATACATGTGTGGATAGATAGACAAAATATCGTGTCCCTAGTAAGCCTCCACTAGACTAGCTCGTTGATCAAAGATGGTTAAGTTTCCTAACCATAGACATGTGTTGTCATTTGATAAACGGGATCACATCATTAGGAGAATGATGTGATGGACAAGACCCGTTCGTTAGCATTATGATCGTTCAGTTTAATTGCTATTGCTTTCTTCATGTCAAATACATATACCTTCGACTATGAGATTATGCAACTCCCGAATACCTAAGGAATGCCTTGTGTGCTATCAAACGTCACAACGTAATTGGGTGATTATAAAGATTTTCAATAGGTATCTCCGAAGGTGTTTGTTGGGTTGGCATAGATCGAGATTAGGATTTATCATTCGGAGTATCAGAGAGGTATCTCTGGGCCCTCTCGATAATGCACATCATAATAAGCCTTGCAAGCAAAGTGACCAATGAGTTAGTTGCAGGATGATGCATTACGGAACGAGTAAAGAGACTTGCTGGTAACGAGATTGAACTAGGTATGAAGTTATCAACGATCGAATCTCGGGCAAGTAACATACCGATGACAAAGGGAATAACGTATGTTGTCATTACGGTTCGACTGATAAAGATCTTTGTAGAATATGTGGGAACCAATATGAGCATCCATATTCCACCGTTGGTTACTGACCGAATAGGTGTCTCGGTCATTGATGTCTGCTAGAACTACGTCGGTATTTCCCCAAAGATGAAGGAATTATGCAGCACAACAATGGTAGGTATTTCCCTCAGTGATGAGACCAAGGTTATCGAACCAGTAGGAGAACCATGCAACACAACGTAAATAGCCCCTGCACACAAATAACAAATACTCGCAACCCGACGTGTTAAAGGGGTTGGCAATCCCTTTCGGGTAACGGTGCCAGAAATTGGTGAGAAGATGTGATAAAGTTGTAATAGATAGGATAAATTGAGCGCAAATAAAATAAAGTGTAGCAAGGTATTTTTGTATTTTTGGTTTAATAGAACTGAAAATAAAAGCAAAGGAAAATAGATGGCAAATGCAAATATGATAATGAAGAGACTCATGGGCTGTAGGTTTCACTAGTGGCTTCTCTCGAGAAAAATAGCAAATGGTGGGAAAATAATTACTGTTGGGCAATTGATAGAACTTCAAATAATCATGACGATATCCAGGCAATGATCATTATATAGGCATCCCGTCCAAGATTAGTAGACCGACTCTTGCCTGCATCTACTACTATTACTCCACACATCGACTGCTATCCAGCATGCATCTAGTGTATTAAGTTCATGGAAAAATAGAGTAATGCAATAAGAATGATGACATGATGTAGACAAGATCTATTTATGTAGAAATAGACCCCATCTTGTTATCCTTAATAGCAATGATACATACATATCATTTCCCCTTCTGTCATTGGGATCAAGCAGTGTAAGATCGAACCCATCACAAAGCACCTCTTCCCATTGCAAGAGAAATAGATCAAGTTGGTCAAACAAAACCCAAATATCGGAGAAGAAATACGAGGCTATAATCAATCATGCATACAAGAGATCAAAGAAGACTCAAATAACTTTCATGGATAAAAACATAGATCTGATCATAAACTCAAAGTTCATCGGATCCCAACAAACACACCACAAAAAGACTTGCATCATATGGATCTCCAAGAGACCATTGTATTGAGAATCGAGAGAGAGAGAGAAAGAGAGAGAGAGAGAGAGGAAGCTATCTAGCTACTAACTACGGACCCGCAGGTCTACAAAGAACTACTCACGCATCATTGGAGAGGCACCAATGGACATGACGAACCCCTCCGTGATGGTGTCTAGATTGGATCTGGTGTTTCTGGAACTTGCGTTAGCTTGAATTGATTTTCGTTGACTCCCTTAGGGTTTCTGGAATATTGGGGTATTTATAGAGCAAAGAGGCGGTGCGGGAGGCCGTGCGTGGGGGCCCAGGCGCGCCATGGTGTCTTGTTCCCCACTCGGGCTCCCTCTCCGGTACTTCTTCGGCCCACTGGATGTCTTTTGGTCCAAAAATCCAGAAAAAGTTTTGCTGCATTTGGTATTGATTTCCTGCGATGTAAAAACAAGCAGAAAATAGCAACTGGCACTGGGCACTATGTCAATATTTTAGTACCAAAAAAATGATATAAAATGATGGTAAAACATCCAAGAATGATAATATAACAGCATGGAATAATAAAAAATTGCAGATTCGTTGGAGATGTATCAGTCATGTCTACATAGTTCTCGAACCCGTAGGGTCCACACGCTTAACGTTCGATGACGATTTTGTATTATATGAGTTATGTGATTTGGTGACCGAATGTTGTTCAGATTCCCGGGTGAGATCACGGACATGACGAGGAGTCTCTAAATGGTCGAGGTAAAGATTCATATATTGGATAATGATATTGGGACACCGGAAGAGTTCTGGGGGTACCAGGTACATATAGGGTCACCGGAAGGGGTTCCGGTCATCGCCCCGGCAACTACATGGGCCTAATGGGCCAAGAAGGGGACAGACCAGCCCCTAAGGGGCTGGTGCTCCCCATGTAGGCCGAAATAAGGGGGAAGGAAAGAGGAGAAGGGAGAAAGGAAGGGGAGGGATTCGGCCTTCTCCTTCCTTCTCTCCTCCCTCCTCCTTCCTCCCCCCTCCGGGAATTATGGTAAGGGTAGCGAATAGGATTAGGGCCCCGAGTAGGATTCCTCCTACTTGGGCGCCCCCTTGACTTCCCACTCTCCCTCCCACCTATATATATGAGGGGGAGGCGCCTAGAACACACACCAATGATTGTTAGCCATGTGCGGCGGCACCCTCCACAGTTTACGCCTCTGGTCATTCACGTAGTGCTTAGGCGAAGTCCTGCGCGGATAACTTCACCATCACCGTCACCATGTTGTCGTGCCGACGGAACTCTTCTACTTCCTCGACACTCTGCTGGATCAAGAGTTCGAGGGACGTCATCGAGCTGAACGTGTGCAGAACTCGGAGGTGTCGTACGTTCGGTACTTGATCGACCGGAACGCGAAGAAGTTCGACTACATCAACCATGTTGGCAAACGGTTCCGCTTTTTTCCACAAGGGTATGTGTACACACTCTCCCCCTCTTGTTTCTATGCATCTACTAGATAGATCTCGCGTGAGCATTCCAAATTTTTTGAAATTGCATGCTACGTTTCCCAACAGTGGCATCCGAGCCAGGTCTATGCGTAGATGATATGCACGAGTAGAACACAAAGAGTTGTGCGTGGTGATCGTCATACTGCTTACCACCAATGTCTTATTTTGATTCAGCGGTATTGTTGGATGAAGCGGCCTGGACCAACCTTACATGACCACGTTCATGAGACCGGTTCCATCGACAGACATGCAACTAGTTTTGCATAAAGGTGGCTGGCAGGTGTCTATTTCTCCAACTTTAGTTGAATCGAATTTGACTGCGGCCGGTCCTTGTTGAAGGTTAAAACAGCTAACTTGACAAATCACCGTTGTGGTTTTGTGCCCTAGGTAAGAATGTTTCTTGCTAGAAGCCCGTAGCAGCCACAAAAAACTTGCAACAACAAAGTAGAGGATGTCTAACTTGTTTTTGCAGGGCATGTTGTGATGTGATATGGTCATGACATGATGTGATATACGTTATTGTATGATATGATCATGTTTTTGTATGAAATGCAAATGCCATGTAATTGCTTTAGTTTATCACTAAGCGGCAGCGATAGTTGTAGAAGCAATAGTTGGCGAGACAACCACGACAATATGATGGAGATCAAGGTGTCGAGCCGGTGACGATGGAGATCATGGCGTTGCTTTGGAGATGGAGATCAAAAGCACAAGTTGATGATGGCCATATCATGTCACATATTTTGGTAGCATATGATGTTTATCTTTATGCATCTTTATTTCGCTTAGTACGGCGGTAACATTATAAGATGATCCCTTAACTAAATATCAAGGTATAAGTGTTCTCCCCGAGAATGCACCGTTGCGAAAGTTCTTCGTGCTGGGACACCACGTGATGATCGGATGTGATACGCTCTACGTTCACATATAATGGGTGCAAGCCAATTCTGCACATGCGGAGTACTCGTGTTAAACTTGACTAGCCTAGCATGTACAGACATGGCCTCTGAACACTGGAGACTGAAAGGTCGAACATGAATCATATAGTAGATATTATCAACATAGAGATGTTCACCATTGATGACTACTCCATCTCACATGATGATCGGACATGGTTTAGTTGATTTGGATCACGTATCATTTAGATGACTTGAGGGATGTCTATCTAAGTGGGAGTTCTTAAGTAATTTGATTAATTGAACTTAATTTATCATGAACTTAGTCCTGATAGTATTTGCTAATTATGTTGTAGATCAATAGCTCGCGTTGTAACTCCCATATATTTTTTGATATGTTCCTAGAGAAAACTAAGTTGAAAGATGATAGTAGAAATGATGCGGACAGGGTCCGTGATCTGAGGATTATCCTCATTGCTACACAGAAGAATTATGTCCTTTGATGCACCGCTAGGTGACAGACCTATTGCAGGAGCAGATGCAGACGTTATGAACATTTGGCAAGCTTGATATGATGACTACTTGATAGTTTAGTGTGCCATGCTTTATGGCTTAGAATCGGGGCTTCAAAGACATTTTGAATGGCACGGAGCATACGAGACCTGAAATTGGTATTCAGACTCATGCACGTGTCAAGCGGTATGAGACCTCTAGCAAGTACTTTGCCTGCAAGATGGAGGAGAATAGCTCAGCTAGTGAGCATGTGCTCAGAATGTCTGGGCACTACAATCGCTTGATTCAAGTGGGAGTTAATCTTCCAGATAAGATAGTGATTGACAGAGTTCTCTAGTCACCATCACCAAGCTACTAGAACTTCGTGATGAACTATATTATGCAAGGGATGACGAAAACGATTCCCAAGCTTTTCGCAATGCTGAAATTGGTGAAGGTAGAAATCAAGAATGAGCATCAACTGTTGATGGTTAACAAGACCACTAGTTTCAAGAAAAAGGGCAAGGGAAAGAAAGGGAACTTCAAGAAGAATGGCAAGCAAGTTGTCACTTCCGGGAAGAAGCCTGTAGCGACCAAACCTCAAACAGTCTAGTCTCTATGCATCAGTGTCATCCCTGGATCGGTAATGCTGACACGCATAGTACTTGAGGATTTATAACAGAGTTTCAATCACACACTTATTACATCAAATGTCTCAAACGAGAACTTATTACAATAATATGGCTTAAGGCCATCTAAAAACGATAACAGCGGAAGGCTTGGAAGATAAAGTGAGTCCATTAACTCCAACGGCATAGCTGAGTGAATGAAAACGACCTATGGCACCTTACTCGTTGTCTAAAAAGTCTGCAACATAATATGTTGTAGCCTAAAATGGGTCAGCACATGGAATATGCTGGCAATGTAACACATAGAGTAATGAACAGGATAAATGCTATCACTACATGCATATATGGATGGTGGAAAGCTCTATGGTTACAGTTTTTGCATAAAGCCAATTTTTTCCTACAACAAAGGAATAAGTTTTCTTTAACTATCATGGTGGTTGTTAAACATTGAGAAGGTTCCTCCAACTCAATCCCAATTAAGCAACATCAATGAACCCAACAAATTAAAATAGAGTGATGAGATCAACATGATAATCCAAGAACCATATACTCAAGATGTCCATAACTGGGGTCACGGCTAACCATGATTAGTTTATACACTCCACAGAGGTTTGCGCACTTTTCCCCACAAGACTCGATCTCCTCCGTTAGATTTCTCGCACTACATGATGTTTGAGAAACGGATGACCGAGACACGGTCTTTCAGAAGCATTAACTCATTGCTTTGGGTAGACAGTACCACCTACATCTGCTAGTCTACCACTGAAAGAGGTCACACAACATACTCAACTATGCCAGAGCCCATAATGGCTTGTGGCTGCACACGGAAGTTTCCAGCATGAATAATCTTATGATCCCTTTGGGCCTGGGTGGCGAACCGTAGGATGATCAAATGGGTACTCCGGGATATCCTAGGACAACACTGGATTCTCCAGCTGCCCTGACAACCACTGGGTACTCCAGGGTGCCTCAACCAATCCACCCAGATGTGTATTTAAGTAGCCACCTTAATTTAACCATTAATTAACAATACTCACATCTGCCATGGATACACTCACACAATCCATGTCTCCGAGCATAGCATAGCAATACTGAGCATAACGTAGAAGTAACTCCCAAAGGTTTGGTAATAAAAGGACAATAGGTTCTACCTCATCATCTACTTCCCAAAACCCACATATTATATCAAATCCTAACCATGCAATGTTTGAGGGTTGATCTAATGCATAAAAACAGGGTAGTAAAGAGGGTATGATCAAAGTGTTACTTGCCTTGCTGATGATCCGCAAAACCTAGAGACTCGTAGTAGCACGCTTCACACTCCGGGTACTCTATCGCAAACAAACAAAAACATACATAAGCACTCAACTAGAAGCACGGGTAAAACTCAAATAAAAGATCTAACCAGAAATTTCAACTGAAGAACTCTGATTTGCAAAAAGAATCAAATCAAATGGAGCAACGAAACTCAAACTACGAAAGAAACAAGATCTGTTTACTAATCTGGACTAAAGTCAAATTTTACAGTACCAAAATCTTGTTCAAGTTGGTTAAACATAAAGAGGGCTTCTAGACGAAGATCTAGGCGCTTGTTTCATCTGATTCGGATAAACGAGCGAAAAGATAAACTAAAACGAAGATCAGTGCAAAAATCGCGATCGAAAATAATCGCGAAAAAACCCGGGAAAATAAAACGAGACGAACAGGCTAACGAATGAACATTCATTGTCTGCGGCTAACTGACGAACAACGTTCGTTAAAACGAACGTACGGACGAACGTCCTCTATTTAACTAAACCAAATAACCGAACCAATCTGGAAAAAAACTAGATCTAGGGTTTAAAAAAACGACGGTTTTCCGGGAAAAACCGTACAGCGGCGGCGGCTACCTCTGCAGCGGTGGGATCGGCGGCGGCGGGCGGCTCCGGCGGCGGGGCGACGGGAAGGCGGCGACCGGCGGCGGCGTCGTTGCGGACGGTGGCGGCAAGCGGCAGCAGCGCCTGCGCGCGGTGGCGGCGGCTAGGGTTCCGGGGCGGCGGGGCTGGCGGGGTCGCGGGCCGTGGCTTTTAAAGCCTGGCAGGGCGAAGTCCGGGTCGAGCACGGCCTGGCTTCGTCTGTGCAACTTTTTTTAAATAATCCTGACACGGGAAAACTAATAAAAGAAATACTCAACGGAGTTCAAAAATCCTGAAATAAATTTTCACAGTCCTCTAATAATCTTGCGGACAAAGTGAATATATATTTGTGCCTCTAATGCAATTTTGAAAAACACATTTTTTCCTTATTCAAATAAAATAGCAATAAAACTCCAAATAAAATTCTTACTTGATTTTAATATTTCTCCTCCAATATTTCTTTATTTTGGATTAGTCATTTTATCCCCTCTCTTTTATTTTAATGTTTGAAATATACGAAGAGAAAAATAATTAGAACCAAATGATCCTCTTTTCAAAATTTGAGAAAGCTCAAATATGAAAATAACGAAATCTCCAACTCTCTCCGTGGGTCCTTGAGTTGCTTAGAATTTCTAGGATCAACCAAAAAAGCAATAAAATAAGATATGCAATAATGACCTATGTATAACATTCCAAATTGAAAATTTGGGATGTTACAAACCTACCCCCCTTAAGATGAATCTCGTCCTCGAGATTCGGGTTGGCTAGAAAATAGGTGCGGGTGGTCCTTCAGTAAGTCTTCCTCTCGTTCCCAGGTGGCTTCATCCTCGGTATGGTGGCTCCACTGAACTTTGCAGAACTTGATAACCTTACTGCGTGTGACTCAGCTGGCAAACTCGAGAATCTTCACTGGTTTCTCCTCGCAAGTCAAATCACTATCCAGCTAAATCGCTTCCCGTGGCACTGTATCTCTCAAAGGAATATTGACCATCTCTGCGTGGCACTTCTTTAACTGGGAAACGTGGAACACATCATGAACTCCTGACAATCCTTTGGGCAATTCCAACTTGTAAGCAACTTCTCCCATACGTTCCAAAACTTTGTATGGTCCCACAAAACGTGGTGCTAACTTTCCCTTAACTCCAAATCGCTTAACTCCTCGAAGTGGGGACACACGTAGATATACTCTGCCTCCGACTTCGTAAACTGTCTCCCTGCGTTTAGAATCCGCATAGCTCTTCTGCCTGGACTGGGCTACCTTGAGTCTATCACGAATCAACTTAACCTTCTCTTTAGACTCCTTAATCAAATCCGGTCCAATCAACTGACAGTCTCCAACTTCATCCCATATCAACGGTGTCCTGCACGTCCTTCCGTACAAAGCTTCGAAAGGGGCCATCTTCAAACTGGCTTGATAACTGTTGTTGTAAGAGAACTCTGGATACGGCAAATTGTCGTCCCAACTAGATCCATAATCTAGCGCACAAGCTCTCAACATGTCCTCCAAAATCTGATTGACTCTCTCGGTCTGTCCTTCTGTCTGTGGATGAAAGGCTATACTGAACTCTAGCCTAGTACCCAAAGTCTCATGCAACTGATTCCAAAACTTTGAGGTAAACTGGTTTCCTCTATCTGATACAATGGTCCTCGGAACTCCATGCATACATACAATCGTGGTCATGAATATCTTGGCCAACTTAGCACTGGTGTAAGTGGTCTTCACTGGGATGAAATGAGCTACCTTCGTCAACCGATCGACTACAACCCAAATTGAGTCACAGTCAGAACGAGTCCTGGGCAATCCCGTGATAAAATCCATGCCTAGCTTGTCCCACTTCCATTTGGGTATTGGCAATGGCTGTAGCAATCCTGCTAGCTTCTGATGCTCTACCTTTACTCTCTGACATGCATCACATACGGCTACATACTCGGCAATATCCTTCTTCATTCCGGTCCACCAGAAACTGCCACTCAAATCTAGATACATCTTGGTATTTCCTGGGTGAATCGAATACAGTGAATCATGGGCCTCCTGCAGAATCAACTTCCTGATCTCGGGGTCATTAGGCACATATACGCGATCCTCAAACCATAAGGTATCATGCTCATCCTCACGAAATCCTTTAGCCTTTCCTTTGCTCATCCTTTCCTTTATCTCGGCAATCTCTTTGTCAGTCTTCTGGGCTTCTTTGATCTTAATCCATCAAAGTAGACTGAATTTCCAATGCTGCAACATAACCTCTCGGAACTATTTCCAAACATAGCTCGCGAACATCCTCCGCTAACTCCTTGGGTAATCCTCCGGTCATGAGCGTATTGACATGACTCTTGTGACTCAACGCATCCGCTACTACGTTAGCCTTTCCAGGATGATAGTGAAATCATAATCCTTAATGAGCTCCAACCATCTCCTTTGCCTGAGATTCAACTCCTTATGTGTGAAGATATATTTCAAACTCTTGTGATTCGTGTACACCTCACAATGGTTTCCGATTAGAAAATGTTTCCATGTCTTCAACACATGCACTACGGCTGCTAACTCCAAATCGTGTGTAGCATAATTTTGCTCATGAGGTTTAAGCTGCCGTGAAGCATATGAAACAACTCTTCCCTCCTGCATAAGCACTGCTCCAAGTCCTCGACGAGAAGCGTCGCAATACACTTGATAATCCTTGCATTGACCTGGAAGAATCAACACTGGGGTTGTAACCAAACGTTTCTTCAACTCCTGAAAACTGGCCTCACAATCCTTAGTCCATTTGAACTTGTTGTCCTTCTTCAACATCTCCACCATGGGCTTTGCAATCTTGGAGAAATTCTCAATGAACCTCTTGTAGTATCCTGCGAGTCAAAGAAAACTCTTGATCTCTCCAACCGACGTGGGTGCTACCCATTTAGTCACAGTGACAACCTTGGTGGGGTCTACTATTATTCCTTCTCTGGATATAACATGTCCGAGGAATCCAACTTCCTTCAACCAAAACTCACACTTGCTAAACTTGGCATATAACTGATGTTCCCTGAGCTTCTCGAGAACCAAACACAAATGCTCCTTATGCTCCTCTTCATTCTTTGAGTAGACCAATATATCGTCAATGAACACCACAACAAACTTATCCAAAAACTCCATAAACACCTTGTTCATCATGTTCATGAAATAGGTAGGCGCGTTAGTCAGACCAAATGACATAACAGTATACTCATATAGCCCGTACCTTGTGGTAAAGGCTGTCTTAGGTATATCCTGCTCTCGAAACTTCAATTGGTGGTATCCCGATCGTAGATCGATCTTGGAAAATACTTTAGCTCCTTGCAACTGGTCAAACAAATCATTGATCATCGGTAGTGGGTACTTGTTCTTGATTGTCACTTCATTCAATGCACGATAATCAACAACCATCCTCAATGATCCATCCTTCTTCTCCACTAGAAGTACTGGGGATCCCCAAGGTGACGAACTTGGGCGAATATAACCTTTATCCAGTAACTCATTAATCTGCTTCTTAATTTCCTCCAAATCTTGTGCGGGCATCCGATATGGTCTCTTTGATATTGGCTCTGTATCTGGCAAAAGCTCAATCAAAAACTCAATGTCTCTATCCTGTGGCATGCCTGGCAACTCCTCAAGAAATACATCAGGGAAATACTTCACCACTGGTACTTCATCCTGTACAACTCCTGATAAGGAATTCACTTGAGTCCTCTTCGGCACATGTCGAGATACATATTTAATCCTTCTTCCTTCTGGGGTGGTGAGAAAAATCGACTTACTAGCGTAGTCAATGTTCCCTCCATACTTCGATAACCAATCCATGTCTAATATTACATCCAGTCCTTGCGACTCCAATACTATTAGGTGTGAGGGGAACATGTAGTTACCAATCCTTAATGGTAACCGATCACACCATAGGCTGGCCATATACTCTGCCCCTGGCGAGGTTACTAACATGGGTGACCTAAGGGCTTGGGTTGGCAACTTATACTTATCAACAAACCCCCTTGATATGTATGAATGCGATGCACCAGTATCAAAAAGAACGATTGCAGTAAATGACTTAACCAAAAACTCACCTATAACTGCATCGGGTTGCGCTTCAACCTCCTCCACGCTAACGTGGTTCACTTGTCCCCTGTTGAAATGGATGGGCTTCTTCCCAGAGCTTCCATTGCCATTTCCATTCTTTGCTTCAGAACACTCTGTGGCATAATGTCCATTCTTCCCGCACTTGAAACAAGTAATGTGACTTAGATCCTTCTTGGCAGGCGTTGCTGGGTTGGTACGGTTCTGGCCGTTGCTTCCTCCATTCCCATTCCCATTCTTGGGTCCACTATGGTTATGCAAACTTCCTCCATTGGAATTATGGCCTCCATGGTTATGGTGAATGTGTCCTACTGAGTTCGGGGTAAAACGGGGCCTCTGCTGAGCTCTTGAATTGTACTTCCCTTATCCATACTTCCTCTTGCGGTTGTCTATCTACTGCTGCTTCCCTTCAATCATGAGAGCTCTATCTACCAACTCCTGGTAGTTGTTGAAGCTTGCCACCATCAACTGCATGCTCAGCACATCATTCGGTCCTTCTAGAAACTTCTCCTGCTTAGCGGCATCTGTAGCTACGTCATTAGGGGCATAACGTGTTAACTTACTAAACTCATCCACATACTGCCCCACTGTGCGTCCTCCTTGGCGCAAGTTGCAAAACTCGTGCTTCTTCATGTTCATAGCACTAGCTAAAACATGGGGCAGTGCGGAATGCCTGCTAAAACTAGTCCCATGTAACAGTGTCAATGGGGTAAGTGGTTGTGAAATTCCCCCACCATGATGATGCGGGTCCATCAAGCTGGTGTGCGGCAAAATGCACCCTCTCCGCATTTGTGCATCCTACAGTGGTCAGCTCCATTCCAATCTTGCGGAGCCAATCATCTGCAACTATCGGCTCGGTGCTATTAGAGAACACCGGCGGATTCAGTCTTAGAAAACGGGCTAAGTGATCAACTGGTGGTGGTGGTGGGTTGTTGTTGTTGTTGTTGTTCCCCTGGTTTTGATTTTGGACTAGTAGATGCATCAAGGTATTCTGCTACTTGATCAACTGAGTGAGCTCCAGTGGGAAAGCAAATCCGTTGTCACGTCTCGGAGGCATCTGATGGGTTTAGAAAAGGTGAGAAAATAGAGTAGAATGAGATCTAAAGGGAAAACACTACCCATACGAACATGAGACAAACACAATCATATCACTTCAATCAATTCACAGAAGGGCATACAATCGGTCTAACTATCGTTACAGAAGTGCTTGTACTATACTATATACATAGGGGAATACTACTACTGATATGGTGGTCGACTAGAAGTTTTAATCGGTAGAAGACTCCATGATGTCCTCTCCAGCTTCATCAACATAGTCATCATCACTGTCGTCAGGGTCTGAGTCGGTGTCGTCGATGATGATGTAGTCCTCCGAGCAAATGTCCTTGGAATTGTTGTCATCTCCTCCTTGCACGGGGTCTCCCATGAATACTCCTCGCTTCCTAGTCAGGTCGTCATTCTTCTCCACGAGTATTGTCATTTCCTCCTCATATCCGTCATGTGTAGACTTGATTTTCTCCTCTAGCTCCGTGATCCTGGTCATTGCCTTCTTCAGATCTATCATGCCTACGCACATCTGGTTCTCCTGGCGATGAATGTGTTGGTTTAACTCCTGGATGAAAGCTACAATGGACCTACCCCTCCTGGTGCTGATAATCTCCCATTGCTCATCTCGGTGCCCACGTATCTGGTAGATAGTGTCCTTGAGATCCTTGTGGTAAAATTCTCCAATGCGTCTATGGTGATGTGGTCCGCCATGCTCTTTCCTAGACTCCAATTTGGTGCATCAAAGGAAAACTCTATGGGCTCAATGACTGGTATGAACGTCCTTCCTGGAACTTGAACTCGAATCATCCAACGCTCCTCTTCTGGTAAAGTGGCGATGTAGGTCCCAGTGAAGCTTAGTATTCCGATGTTTAGGTACCTAGTAACTTCTTTCAAGTGTCGTCCAAAAGGAGTGTCTTCATCCGGTTGTGTAAGCTTGTTCCTTGAGTCTGCCATCCTATAGAGTGGAAAAAGGGAGAGGAGTCAGAAATGAGTAGAGAAGAGTGGCCTAGGCTTTTAGCTTGGTGGTCGTGTCCTACAGTCAGCATGTGCTCTA
Organism: Triticum aestivum; assembly: GCF_018294505.1. NCBI lineage: Eukaryota > Viridiplantae > Streptophyta > Magnoliopsida > Poales > Poaceae > Triticum > Triticum aestivum. The sequence continues at coordinate 256,431,807 of NC_057798.1, read as the reverse complement.
ATACCATCTTGTAGCGACTAGACCTCAAACAGTCTAGTCTCTATGCATCAGTGTCATCCCTGGATCGGTATTGCCGACACGCACAATACTTAAGGATTTATAACAGAGTTTTGATCACACACTTATTAAATCGAATGTCTCAAAAGAGAATGTATTACAATAATATGGCTTAAGGCCATCTAAAAACGATAACAACGGAAGGTTTGGAAGATAAAGTGAGTCCATCAACTCCAACGGCATAGCTGAGTGAACGACAACGACCTATGGCACCTTACTCGTCGTCTAAAAAGTCTGCAACATGATATGTTGCAGCCCGAAACGGGCCAGCACATGGAATATGCTGGTAATGTAACACATAGAGTAATGAACAAAATAAATGCTATCACTACATGCATATATAGCTGGTGGAAAGCTCTCACTACAAAAAAATACACTTCCGTAATGATACGTGTTTGTCATAGTAGGTCGCGTTTTTTGTCATGCATGTACATCCATGACGATTTTATGACAGAATCAAGATAGTCATACCTGTGCAGTCGTAGAAGTGTTCCATGACATTACCAAAATTATCGTCACGGAAGTATCCACTTCCATGACGATAAATCACGCGTCACAGAAGTGCTTTCGTCAAGGGTGACCGACACTTGGTATCCACCGTAACGGAATGCCGTTAAGCTATCGGGTCAGGTTTTGGATCAGATAACCCGTTAACAACCCGGACCAATGGAAAATTTCCACGTGTAAAATTCTGATTGGCCGGAGGGAACACCTGTCAGCTCGTCAGTGGGCCAGATGTCGCCCGTCAATTTGAGGAGACATGCCTATGATACGTCGATACGTGGTTGGGCCCAATAGAGGCCCATATAGGTTAAAAAGGTCGGTCCACAAAATCCTGTAGTACTTAATCAGGTACTAGTGGGCTAGCCCAATAACGGCCTGCTTAATAAAGGCCCATTTACGGTCTGAAGCCAGATCTGGCCCGTTAATTGTTCACCGAATATTTGGGCCCATTTACGGCCCGAAGCCAGGTCTGGCCCGTTCATTGTTCGCCAAATATTTGGGCCCAACTACAACCCAGTGACTTTCGGCCTGTTAGAGGCCCGATGTAGACATGGGCCCATTTTAGCCCGGTGTGGCTTTCGGCCTGGGAATGGCCCGTGCTGCCCATGGGCCATATATGGTCCGACGGGACATTGGGCCCACTAGAGGCCCGTGACTTTGGGCATGTTAAAGGCCTGTCGCATAATACGGCTCGTCGATGCCTGTACTAAGCTTTCGGCCTCTTAAAGCCCCATGATATCAGTGGGCCAACTAAGGCTCGAGATATGTTTTGGCCTGGTAACGGCCCGTGAGCTAACTGGGCCCACAAATGCCCGGTCTACATTTCAGCCTGCTGAAGGCCCATCGACAACTAGTGAAAATTGAGGCCCAACATGCATTTCGGCCTACTAAAGGCCCATGGTTTCATGTGGGCCAGAACAGGCCAGTACAATATTCAGCCTATTAATGGCCCAATGCTACCTGGGCCAAACTAAGCGTTGGGTCGACAAAAGTCCCAACTAAAATATAGGCCAGTGTAAGTTGTGGGCCTGGCGCAAAGTGTGAAGGCCCAAATCATTCGGGCCCAAGAAAACCGCATGCCGGCCCAATTGTGGCCCGCTAAAATCCAGGCTCGTTAGAGTCGATTGTCTCGGCCCGATCGACTACATCTGATTTTTTTCAGATAGCGAATGATGGCGGTAACTAGTAGGAATTAAGAACAAACCTACTCTATACAATAAAGAAATTACGACATAGTAACTAAGAATAAACCTACAGTATACAATAAAGGATTTAAGGTATATTACATCCACTAGGCATCGAAGTTCGCCACCAGTGATCATAAAGCACAACGACGAAGCAGATTATAAAAACTCGGCACCATTGCAGCGTAACAAAATAATACTGAACCGAGACCACTTCCAAGACAGTTCAAGAAAGGTTAGCCTTGCGGGGGAACTGCTGCGCAAGCTGCTGAGCAAGGCTGTGAAACCGTCCTAGCATGTCGGTCATAGCTTCCAGGTGTAGCTGTTTAGCGATGAGGTTCTCATTGGTGTTCTCTGCAATCTTTCTTAGAGATAGGACTTCAAGTCGAAGTTGAGTTACAGAATGCCTTTCTGCTAGAACTTGGGACTGAAGAAGTCGAACTGATTGAGACAACGAATTCTGTGAGCTTGTCTGACTACTAGTCTCAAGTAACTTGAACACTGCATCAAGACAAGACTTTGGGGTCGTCTCGCTATCTTCAAGATGTTTTGCCTTCTTTGCTGCAATATATGTTGGGTTTGTCTCACAGCCTTCAGCAGACTTGTGCATGTCATCAGGCATATCACCCTGAAACATAGCAGAGAGATGGCAGGTTTTGCACGTGTATAAACAAAGATGATAACTGTGCTGTCAATTCCATCCAGTTTCAAATTAGAAAATAAAGAGTAAGTTCAAAATATCAATAGCATAATTTGGCATTGTTCATAATGCGGGGAGCTTCACCACACTACTGGATTACCATGTCAACATAACAAGCATAGATGAAGGGCAAAGAAAATCATTGTATCTATTTTTGTTAATGTGCATGGCATGTTGTTCATATCATCAGCCACATTAGTAAGATAAAACAGGAGATGACAAGGTGCAAACGTGGGCTGCTTCACCACACACTGGATTATAGATCCACAAAAACAAGCATACATATAGTGAGTATTAAGTAATGTGCATGGTATGAATAAGGAATTTGGTTTTACAAGTAGAACTTAGAACTTATGATTCTTGCGAACATGCATTTTGGTAGAAACAGCAAACTAAACAGCGGTAAACGATAGGGAGTATGAGCAAATTAAACAGCAGTTGAGGATAAAGGCTTTAGAAGGGCTGACTTACATTAATAGTTAACACCAGCTTTATAATGCCCTTCTCCATGTCAAGGGAAGGATAACTCAAGAATTTCAGCACAGAATTTTCTTCATAAGCATTGCATGTACTCTACATTTTGTAGAGAGTAATTATAGATATGATAATACTCGAAGGGATAGAGGATAATGAAGATAAGATGCAAATTGATGCTACATAATCAACTACCAATCCCTAGAAGTACAAGCATTACAGGACAAAATGTATTGACAAGAGCAATGGGCTACACTTCTGCACTGGCATTGTCTGTCTATTCTACTTGTTGGTAAGATTAAATATAGATCTGATCTTTTTTAGTAAATGGTGGGCAAGGGAGATAAGATGCATAATGCTACACAATGAACCAATCCCTCTTCCCATAATACAAGACTGTTTTCAACACTGGTGTACTGTACAAAACGTTCTTATATTAGGGGACGGAGGGAGTAGCTATTAATGTAAGTACAATGATAGACCACGTTCAGTCCTTACAAGAGGACTGCAGAGCTAAACCTCTTCAAAAGCATTGGGTTGACTCTAAATTTATGTAAGAGTCCATATTGATCTTATAATGTCCACCAAATGGATGATTACGAGGCTAACATGTGCAGTGATGCTACATAATCAAACAGCTATGAAAGTAAGTATGGTCATACAGGGCAAGAGGTACTCACAAGAGCAATGTAGTGTGCAGTATAGTCGCGAGATTTTGTGATCCCTTGAGAATGAATGTTCTTCTGCTAACAGTTTTCGTACAAGTGAGACATTAAGGCAAATGCAGAAATGTAGTTCAAATTGTGATGTGATATCATAGACAGTACCTTACGCTGCAGCCGAGACCAATGTGTAACAAGATTGTTCCAGTCACCGTCGGATAAATGTAGCACCAGAGACTTTACAGAAATTTCGTTCAGAGGCTTGCCATCGAAGTGCGCTTGCCTCAGGTAGGAACGATACTTCATCAACGAGTGCTTGAAAAGTGAAACCAACCCTTGCTCGTCTTCACAATCCAGTTTGCTCCTCGCCTATTTAAAAGAATGAAATCTTGTGTCTTCTGTCAGCAGAAACATATGCAGTAATGACCATGAATAACATTAGTACATTATTCACGCGTAAGTTGCGGAGGAAGACTAGAAATTGTTTTGTGTCTACGGTATAATCTTTCCATGAAGGAAAGATGCGCACAAAGTTCCTAACAACAATATAAGCTTCGTCTTCTAAACTGGGAAGAAATGGAACAGGGGTCCTATTTGCTGCAACTGGGGCTCTCTCTGGTTCGAAAAGGGATTTGGCAACTGGATTTGGTTTACTCTTTGCTGGAATGGGGGTTTTGCGTCGTAGAGCTGGTGCTATGTCAACTGGCACAATCATACTGTTTGCTGCAGTTGGGGTCTGCTGAGTTGGGGCATCAGAAATGACCAGTGTAGTAGGGCTAGAGTCTGCTAGAGTTAAGGTGTTTTGTGGGTTAGGTGATATTGCAACTACACCTAATGGGCTATTTGATTTATCAGGTGCCACTACCTTTTCCAAATACTTTGCTTGTGATCCTCCATGATCAGCAATTGCCCTCTTCCTTTTGAACGTCTGATACACAGGAACAACAGTTGAATGGATACTGAAAATGGATAGGCAGGGCGTATTCACATACACGATGTGTAAACTAAGCTAATGGCAGTTCAACAAAGTAGAAGCAATGCAAAGCATCAACTGCCAGATATGTGTGACCAGTGTAACATTGGAAAGTTAGAGCAAGCACCTTGATGGGTGAATAAGATAGAGCATCTTCCTCTAACTCCTCCACTAGGGAGCTACATTGACTTAGGTCTCCCTCTACCTCAAAATCACTGTTAGGATCATATCCTGAGGATGAATCTGTAGGTGGAGAGCATTTGCATTGCATTGCATCCAGACTTGATTTCAGTCCCTTAATGCCAAGTTTGACAGCCATGGCATTGTTATGCTTTATTCTTTTCATGCACGCAAGCTCATAATCATTATGATGCTGTTCAGAATCTGAGATTCATGAAAACATAAAAAGTAGTCAGATTATCTATGGAATGCATTGCGGATTCAACTCGAAGAGTGTCTCCCTATAAACCCCTGCGTGTGCAAAGTTCACCCCCCAACCGTGCTGACCAGACCACACACAGAAATACAAACCCCTTATGTCTCTATAACAGGCAGACACACATTTCAAAACTGAAGTAGGAACATTAGAATCATATGAAATTCATATTTGAACAAATGAACTAAGGAATTATGAGTGGCATAATGTTTAGCTTCAAGGGTGGAGTGTTGGTAGTGTGACACAAAGCAAGTAGGCAGATTGTATTCCATGTAAAAGATCGAAACCTATGTAAAAGCTAGAAATGACACTTCCTTTCTATATAATGTAGTGTTCATTGCCCACACATGATGGAAGAGATCACATAGAGAAATACTATTCACTCATGTCTATGGTTCCAGTATTTAGAAACAGGGTGGTCCACCCAAAAAGAATATTGACAACAAATATGACAAGGCAAGCATAGATGTAGTGAATCAATCATTTACTTGTGAGCTTACTAGGACAAGTATGCAGAATTGTAACTGTAGTAAGAGATCGTCCAAAATCTGAATGAAGAAGTTTGTCTAGCACTTATTGTTTGCAACTAATCGACGTGAATAATTGGATATTATATTTAATGAGTAAGAACGACAAGTAAAATTGTCAACAAACCTGGCTTGCAGTAGTAATCTGGGTCAATGTCACTACGACCAACTATCCAAAATGACTAGTGTCTGTTCCGAGGGCCGGAATTTTGAAAACCCTGTGAACTTTACAGGTCCTAAAGATTACCGAAATACATCTGAACCATTAAGTGTAGGTAGCACTGAGCACACAACAAACCCTAATTACAGTCCTACCTAATGAGTAATGAATCAATCAGAAAATGGGTGATGAGGAGTGGCTGATGAGTGTTGAGGACGTATCTCAGGATAAATCGGGTTGGCTTGGTGGGTGCTGCACGCCTGAGCCCTGAACGGACTGGGAAGGTAGGCACAGCGGCGCGCCCGGGCTGCGGTGACGCTGTTGGGCGAGCGGCTCCTGACCTCCTGTTAGTCCGGCGTCTCCTCCTAGAGTCATGCCATCCGAGGACGGCAAGTCGCCGGCGAGGCAGGCGGCTGGGGGCGAGTAGAGATCGGAAGCGCGTAGCAAAATAGAGGGGAATCGGGGCCTGGGCGACCCAAAATCCCAGGGTGGGCCAGCCCATCGTGGGCACCCTGTAGAGATACACACCCGAGCGGCGAACATGCATTTTTGAAACTAATTTAGGAACATTTTGCTGACCAATTAAACGAATTTGTTTTAATAATATCAGATTCGTATTTGAACAACTAAGCTTGTTTAGCTTGATGGGTGGAGCAGTGTTATTATGACACAAGCACGTATTCTTATCGTATAGTGATCATAAAAGGGGGAAACTCTAAGCATATTTTTTTTAGCAAAAGAGGGTTTCCCCTCCCATTTTTATTAAAGAAACCACCAGGGAACCAACATGATCAATTAAACCCTAAGCATGATCAATTAAACCGTATTATGACTGTGCCATTGCAGATTTGAAGTTGCAAACCGGAGAAATGATATTTAGCATCCATTGTTTGCTTTGAACTAAGAACTAAATTCTAAGAGCTGAAAAGAAAGTAGAGTAACCAAGTTATGATCTATTTTCTGGTTGAGATCAAAAAGTTGAGGAGATATGAAGTACCACCTCTCTTGCGGCGCCGTGTAGGCATCGGGGGTGCAATGGATGTCGGTGGCGTTGAAGCAAATCTGCGATGGTAGACGGGTGCATCTGGGGATAAATCCCGTTGCGGTGGAACAGAAGGTCGTGTGAGCGGCCCTGGCAAAGAGGACGACGGCGCCAATGAAGCGAGAGGACACGATGGAAGGCTATTGGTCCGTCGCCGTGGATGAGAAACGTCCATATCTAGCAGTGGAGGACGTGGTCTTGGTAGGCGCTCCGGCATGGTGGAGGACGGTGGCGATGGATGTGGTGGAGGACGACGGCGATGGATGGGGTGGAGGACGGCGGCAATGGATGGGGTGGCGGACGAAGGCTGGAGTGGGGATGGTGTTCTAGCGCGGATGGTGTATGCATGGGAAAATGGAGGGAGAGGTACGAGGAACCATGTTTTTGGGATGCGCCTGTCTAAAATATGGGAAAGTTACGAACTTAGCCCCCGTTTAAAATTTGGACGTCTCGTCGGTTGGGGATAGGACGGTAATCTCGCATCTCGCCAATATTTGCCAGAGCAATTTCGGGCGAGGAGAGGGTGGTTGGCGCCCATGGTGTATGAACGGGGCTGACAGGTAGGGCGGTTGTGTCATGTCTGAGTGAACTTACAAACCTGCTCTATTGAAAATATTTTCCTATATCGATTTCGGCCGAGTCGAGTTTGTTTTGCCGCCAACCGTGTATGAATGGGGAATGGAGGGAGAAACAGAGGTCTTTCGGACGAGCTTGAATCAAATGTGTTTTGTCGCCCATGTTTGGCTCCCATCGTGTCAGAATGGGCTCAGAGGCGGTCGTGTCACGTCTAATTGAAGTTACTAACCTACCCCTATTTAGAGCAATGGAAATCGGGCCGATGGATTGTCCGTGTAATGGGTAGACAATAATTTCCATCTCCCAAACACTTGGCTTTGGGCAGCCGACATGGGAGTGGACATCTTGCCGCTTCTTTCGAATTTTTGGACAATAAGCATCCATGTTTACCCTGGCAACTAAATTCGAATCCATTTTGTATTCCTATATGAATCTTTATAAATCATTCTATGTGTTTTTATATATCTTCAAAAGGACGACAAAGATGTATTCCACTGTTCCACTGTCATATATGAATATGGTTTACAAATGCCGATACTCAAATTTAGAAGCTAGAATCCAGTTTAAGGTGAATTCGAATATTTGGAACACTTCATGTCCAACTGAAATGTCACACGCAACATAATGTGTACTCCCATTTAGATATGTACACAAGCGATGTATCAAAATTCAAATACCGAGTAAATCGACCAAGAATGTACAGAACTAATAGACATATAAACACTTATAGAGTATATGAATCAATAATATCAACTAACATACATAAGCCAGGCCGCTGTACTTTTTTTTGCTACAACAACATCCTTTTTTTAGCCAAGCTACTACAGCATCTTGGCCCTTTCCGATGCATTCCACTTATGGCCCATCTATACTACTATTATTGCACATTCAGCCCGATTGGCATATTTGTAGGTCTGGCACAGCAATCCAAATAAAATGTCTCCGAGTCTTATCAATTAATACAGACTTGTGCTCAAATAAAATTACAAACCAAAAAATAAAAAATAAAAAACAATTATTACATGATATCTAAAACAAATGGTTTGATTGATTACATGAACAAACAACACAAAGGTTATTCAACAATGGTAAGAACGTTTCACCTATGATTTACCTAGTGGGAATTTAATTTCCTTTTTTCCTTCAGGACCTTAACAATGTGGTCAGTCTCAGCTTGCTTCGTTCTGAAATCCACCAAATATTTAATGGTTGTCTTGAGTACTTCTTGTGACTGTGTTGTTTGCTTCCTCAACATGTCAACTTCATCTCTAAGTGCACAAGCAGAATCTCTTTCTACCATTAGTTTAGCCTCTAGAGCATCAGCAGTTGGCAATTCATAATGCACGATTGGGCCGGTGCCACTGTTGTGGGATGATGCAACGTCCATGGGGACCTTGCTCTATGATCTTGGGCTAAACTGTTTTGCCATTAAAGTTCCGATTGGATTCAGAAAAGTTGAAGATAGCAAAACATCTCAACTGGGAGTTATAATAGCAACCAGTTAAACAAACAAAGAATTAAAGAGTTTTGATTGGATGCTGAAAAGTAGTTATTAACATCATTGTAACCCGTTGTTGCAGCGGCAAAGTAGTTAAACAAACAAGTGGCTATTTAAGTTCAGGCAAACAGGTAATTCTTAATAGTAAGTATCAGATACATAGATAGGCGCAGTCTACAATAGGTTTAACAGGCTGTGGCATTATGTAATCAGTAGCAAATTAAATTAAGCCAAGCAACGTAATTGAACAATTTTGCAATAAGTGGCTAACTAAAATTCTGAGAAGCAGGTAACTGAACTTATGCTAGTTCTTTGTATAGGCACACTGCAACTTCTTTTTCGCTCACAAGGTTGTACGAAGGAGTCCATGGCATCAATTGCTTGGATACGTAGTCCCAATACTTCTTTCTTCCCACACTGCATTGGTAAGTCGAATGGTTAATCTGGTAAGATGGTGCGTCCTTGATATGTTATATGAGGATGTGTAGTCAGACTAGTTGTAGCCGCACACATCACACTGGCTTCTACTGTATAGTTCATGCGATTATTTTTGGCATATCGAGATCTAAGCAATCTACAATAGGATGAAAAGACTGGCGTCTTTCACATTATTGGCAAACTCAGTTCATAGAAACAAGCAATTCATGTTGGGGAACGTAGTAATTTCAAAAAAAATCCTACGCACACGCAAGATCATGGTGATGCATAGCAACGAGAGGGGAGAGTGTCGTCCACGTACCCTTGTAGACCATAAGCGGAAGTATTAGCACAACGTGGTTGATGTAGTCGTACCTCTTCATGATCCGACCGATCCAAGTACCAAACATACGGCACCTCCGAGTTCAACACACGTTCAGCTCGATGACGTCCCACGAACTCCGATCCAGCAGAGCTTCACGGGAGAGTTCCATCAGCACGACGGCGTGATGACGGTGATGATGTTGCTACCGATGCAGGGCTTCTCCTAAGCACCGCTACGATATGACCGAGGTGGAATATGGTGGAGGGGGGCACCGCACACGGTTGGGAGAGATCAACAGATCAACTTGTGTGTCTAGAGGTGCCTCCCTGCCCCCGTATATAAAGGAGCAAAGGGGGGAGGCGGCTGGCCAGGAGGAGGGCGCTCCAAGGGGGGTTCCGGTAACCCCCCGGTACTCCAGTAAATGTCTGAAACCTCCCGAAACACTTCCGGTGTCCAAACATAGTCGTTCAATATATCGATCTTTACGTCTCGACCATTTCAAGACTCCTCGTCATGTCCATGATCATATCTGAGACTCCGAACTACCTTCGGTACATCAAAACACAAAAACTCATAATACCGATCGTCACCGAACTTTAAGCGTGCGGACCCTACGGGTTCGAGAACTATGTAGACATGACCGAGACACGTCTCCGGTCAATAACCAATAGCGGAACCTGGATGCTCATATTGGTTCCCACATATTCTACAAAGATCTTTATCGGTCAAACCGCATAACTACATACGCTGTTCCCTTTGCCATCAGTATGTTACTTGCCCGAGATTCGGTCGTCGGTATCTCAATACCTAGTTCAATCTCGTTACCAGCAAGTCTCTTTACTCATTATGTAATGCATCATCCCGCAACTAACTCATTAGTCACATTGCTTGCTAGGCTTATAGTGATGTGCATTACTGAGAGGGCCCAGAGATTCCTCTCCAACAATCGGAGTGACAAATCCTAATCTCGAAATACACTAACTCAACAAGTACCTTCGGAGACACCTGTAGAGCACCTTTATAATCACCCAATTATGTTGTGACGTTTGGTAGCACACAAAGTGTTCCTCCGGTAAACGGGAGTTGCATAATCTCATAGTCATAGGAACATGTATAAGTCATGAAGAAAGCAATAGCAACATACTAAACGATCAAGTGCTAAGCTAACGGAATGGGTCAAGTCAATCACATCATTCTCCTAATGATGTGATCCCGTTAATCAAATGAAAACTCATGTCTATGGTTAGGAAACTTAACCATCTTTGATTAACGAGCTACTCAAGTAGAGGCATACTAGTGAAACTATGTTTGTCTATGTATTCACACATGTATTATGTTTTCGGTTAATACAATTCTAGCATGAATAATAAACATTTATCATGATATGAGGAAATAAATAATAACTTTATTATTGCCTCTAGGGCATATTTCCTTCAATTCAACCATTCTGTGGGTAAATCAAACGTGCCACTGGAATATTTTTCACTACCCAATCATACACGCAAAAAGGGGCGACGCCACCATAGGGGCTGGTATGGGCGGCCGCCTCAGGTGGCTGGAAAGTGTGCACCTAGTTTGAGTTGTCCAGGTTGGCCCAGGCTAGTTTTGTTGTCCCAACGCACGAGCAGGCAATGTAAAAAATGAAAATATGTTTCAATTTGGATGGGCCAATAACATAAGTGCAAGGCAGGCCCTATAGCAGGCTCGCGGCCGAAATGAGCGCCTCCCATATCGATCGACAACAGGAAAAATCCCAATTAATTCGCTCCAGCCTCCAGTCTGGTTCGCTCCTAACCTAGCCGCCGCTAGACAGACCGACACAACACTTCCTCGCACCCTCGTTGGAGGGCGGTCGCCGGGCTTCAAGCGAACAAAAGGACAAGAAGATGAAGATCCAACCCTGGGTGTAGCCTGCGTGGGAGGCAGTGGCGGCAGCACGGGCATGGCATCGAGCTTGCGCAAACAGACAGTCGCAGCTTGCAAGAGTAACATGTGCAACGAGCAGGTACATCACATCCCTGATTATCTAATTCAACTTTTCAATTTCTGGCCAATAGTTAAACCTAACGGTGTTGTAAAATTGCTCGCATGTAGGGAATCTATGAGAAAATGAAACCAATTTGTACTTATTTTATAACTCCCCCAATCAATAATGAACTGACTGAATCTGATGTATCTAATCAAGTTTCCAGTGCAAACATACAAGCTCATGTTGTTCTTGAGCCTGAAGTGTCTAATGAACAGGCTGCTAATGAAGGATTTGATGCAAACATTTTACATGCTCCTGGTGATGAACATATAGTGTCTAATGAGGGATCTAATGCAAGCATTTTGCAAGCTCATTGAAGGATTTAGTGTCTAATGATGATCTACTATGTTGAGAGAGACAGAGATTTGCAGGCATTGATGACAAGCAAATTATAGTGCATTTTCATAGCTTGAGGAAACGTCGAGGCCATCTACCAGAAAGTCCCCGTATCATAACAACATAGCATAAATACTTTTCTAATCTGTTGTTTGAAACTATTGGCATACTTGTGCAGGATAGATATATTGATATGCATTTTGCGCACTGGTTATATGTGCAACTACACTTCGATATTTTCAGCCAGAGAACGAATAATTCAAGCAGGTACAGACCATGTTTGTAGTCCTTGTACACCATGTTGCATTTTGTGTTTTTGGTGCTTGCATCATTTAGTGTTTATAATCTGAACTACTTTGTATCATTAGCTGGTTTTCAAAGTGCATGTAGCTTCACATTTCTCAAGTTATGTTGATTTCTGGAGTGCAAGTGCCTTCGTATTTTTTAAGTTAAATGTTCGCCCCTGGTAACTTGAATTCGTGGATCCGCCACTACATACAAATCATACACGAATGCCAGTACGAATTAAATGAAATACAGGGACTTATGCTAGCTTGTTGTACAGGCTCACTGTAGCTCTGCTTGCGCTTGGGATGTTCCATGTACAAGTCCATGTTACCACTTGCTTGGATGTGCAGGCCGTGTGCTCCTTGCATCCCCCTCTGCATTTTTGACATGGTGAATGGTTGATCAAATAAGAGGAATCGACCTTGATGTTGTACCAGAGGACAGATACTTACAAGGTTATACGGGTGTGCAGGATGTGTACCAAATCCCGTAGTGCCGTCATGCTTCGCTAAAAATGGATTTTCTTGTTTCAGATGATATCTCCAGAAGAAATAAGAGTTAAAGAGTTGCATAGGCGTGTAAGCTAAGAGAGTAGTGAAAGGATATCCAAACATTGTTGGAACAGTGCACAAGGGAGTGATGTGTAGATACCTAGTTCGGGCCGGCATTTGGGCATGCTCGCCTAGCTAGAGTGCGGGTCACTTCAGAGAGCCGTTGAGGGTGATGTGCTGGCATTGGCTGGCCGCGCACGGATGCAGATCTTGAGTGGCAGCGGAGCGCTACGATGCGGTGGACAAGACCGTTGGTGAAGCCCCAATGGCCTCGGGGGGCAGAGGTGCGACGATGTTCTCGGTGAAGTAGCCCCGGTGAGCTGGGAGACGGCATCGGTGAAGCGCACCTGATGCGGTGGAAGTTGGTGTCTGTGAGGCACGTCGGTTGCAGCGGCGGACATTGTCGGTGGACCACCTGGTGCGGTGGACGAGGGCGTAGATGAGGTAGCTCCGGTGCGGTGGTGAAGCGCGCCCGTCGTCTTCGTCGTCGTTGTTCGGCACAGAGGTGGGGAAAGAAATGAGACGAGGGGCGATTCAAAATTTGCTTGGGTTGGCGGCAAATTAGGGATTTGAGCAATCTGGGCGCGGAAGGGGACAGTGGAGAAGGGAGATTTTGCAGGGCTGGAATTGGGGCCGCCAGATATTTCAATCCGAAACATGGAAGCACGAACTTATTTTGTCGTCGTCCTTTTTGGGGGGAAGTGGGGGATGGAGGGAGGGGGTGGGTGGGTGCTACGTGTCCGTCCGACACACGCGACCACCCCGACACGACCTTGGTCTTCCTGGTGTACCTACATTTGAGAATGCAAACGAATCTTCTTTCATTTGCAAATGAATCTGTATGTATTACCATGCCCGTGTTTTCCTTGCAATAATTAGTCATTCGAAATGAGATACTCCCTCCGTTCACTTTTGTAAGTCGTTTCAGACAACTTAAAATGAATTGTTTTGCACATTGTCTGAAATGTCTTCACGGTCTTATAGAAGTGAATAGAGGAAGTACTATAAATTAATTAATGAGTTATCTGAAAAAAAATCGAAACGGTATCCACGCTAACGTGGATTAGAGTGTGTGTCACATAATTAGTTGTTTGAATTAGAGTGTGTGTCACGTAGCGATCTCCAATTCTAACGTGGATTTCGCATTTCACTGTATCCATGCTACTTTTTTAATAGAAATTCATATGTATATGATGAACACCATGGTAGTGAGAAAACTTTTGGATGGATTCAAACATATGACCTACAAAATAGCACAACAAATTGAGTCAATGTCAACTTTTCGAAACCTAGTATGGCATGAATTCAAAATAATTACCCGTATGTGTGGTCCTCAGTTCAAATCTTACAATGTACACCGAATTGAAACATTGATATTAAGTCTCGTACTATGTACATTCAAATGTTTTTTTAGCCCCCCCCCCCCGCACACACGCTACATACTTCCTGTATCGGTCAATCTTCCTCTCCTAACCACCTAAGGAAGCTATCGGTTTCCAACACACGTTCATTCTTTCTCTCCATGTTTCGATCTCTAAGTCTCTCAACTACACAACCCCTTTTTCCACTCTGTTACCAAATGTATTTACCTCACACACCCGCCATTGCACCCCATGCCGAGCTCTCTCTCTCTCTCTATCCCTCTCCCTCTCACCCTCTCGCGCTAAATACATGCATTGCCTATCTAGCCCCCTCCCCCAACCTCTTGTGTGCACGCACGCACGTTATCTATCTAGGTCACTCCCTCGAGACTGTCTCACTCTTTCTTCCGCACGGCGGGCCACACTTGCTCAATCTCGCTCTCTTTATCTGAGTCTTGTTTAACCTCGTTTTCTTTCACACACAAATGATATATCACCCTGTTCGGGCCTCGATCGACACACTCTATACTCTCTCATGTAGATTGTCTATCTAGGTCAGTCCATCCAAGCCGCCCCCACTCTTTCGACCTTATGGTGGGCCACGCTCGCTCAATCTCTCTCTCTCTCTCTATATATATATATATATATATCCCTCTCTCTCTCTCTCTCTTTGTATGTCTCGATTGACCTCGCTCTTTATCAGACAAAAATGATATATCACCATGTTTGAGCCCAATTTAACCTATTCACATTGTATACTCTCTCACGCACATTGTCTATCTAGGTCACTCTCTCCAACCCATCTCACTCTTTCGATCGCACGACGACCCTATGTGATCGATTGACCTTGCTTCCTCCCATGCACAAAATATATCTACACGTCTGTGACTAGATCCTTTCTCAAGCTCTATCTTACAGCCCTCACCCTCGCCAAAAGCTCAATCGGACAATATCTCTCCAGAGCATATATATATATATATATATATATATGTTCAATGAATGTCGGACCACACTCACTTTGTCTCTCTATCTATATGTCTCTCGATTGACCTCGCTTTCTCACGCCGTATCTTCCATGCATTGAAGCTACCTCTCCATCCCTCGCAAAGTCGGAGCTATTTACATTGCGAGGGGCACTCGAACCTTGGATTAATTTGTGTAGGCATTTATTCTGATCGGTTTAGATTATATTTTTGTAGCATTCGACCCACAACTACTCCAAACACCGTTGCAACCCCCGCAACTCCCCTAGTTGATTTCCTTCTGGCTCGGTCATTGCTCTCTCGCACGTCCTTTCTCGCCTTCAACGTCGCACACTGGTATTATTGCAAAAAACTCTGTTGTTCTCTTTAATTATTATAAATAAGCTACAAAACTACACACCGATAGTCCACTTGGAACGGAACAAATTTTGACCCACTAATTGAAGTGCTACAAACTACACACCGAGGGGCCCACATGTCATGAAACAAATTTGGACCCATATACAAATTAAAAAACAAAGGACGAGGATCGAACATGCGACCAGGGCATTCAAGCCGCACGTCAATAGGCAACATACGTAGAACAACAATGTTTGTTGTACCCCCCTTTGTTCACGTAATGTTTTTATATTACCACAGCCTATTTAATGGATAACATGTAATATTATTTTTAGTACTATTGGCCTTTACTTACCGGTGGGTTGCATGTGTGCTCTCTCTCTCCTCCCCTTCTGCATTTAGACGCACGGGCAAACACGAAGAACTCGCGGGCGATGTTGCTGTTGACCATATCCAGACGCGTTCATAAGTTACGGCACCAGTTTCACGTACTAGCAGCACTAGTCAGTGTGTACGTGCAATGCACATTAATTTGGAAGTATATTAAGTGCATGCGGATATTAAGTAGGATATTATTTGCGTGTTATTATGTGATTAGCACTATTTTTGGCATGAAATTAACTACACGCTAAACGTGTTGAGCGCTCGACATTGAAGCAGTCTAGGTTGTTGGATGACAAGGAATACATGTGGCTTGATGATGTTTTATATTTAATTTGATACGGCTCTAGCAGAACATTCAATCGATCAAACCATAGATTTCGTTCAGTCTGACTCCGACTTTAAATTATAAAACGATCGATATAAAATAAACCGAAATGATAAACGTTCGGATTTTAAGCATGGCAATCCGAATGTTTTTCATGGCAAATTTAGATTACGCGGCGGCGGCGGGGGCGTCTTGCGGTGGGAAGCGGCTCCTCTGCGTGCTCTTTGTGTCGTCGGGCCACTGACCGACGGAGACGGCGGCGTCTTGCGCTGTTGTTGGCGTACTCCTGAATGTTGGCCTAGCTTCAAGGAAGGCCAAAATGTTCTGGACTATGGAGCGAGTCAACTGGCGGGAGGAGGCGACTAGCGTTGGTGCAAGGAAGCGGTCGACAGCGGCCATCCATGCCACTGAGGGGGGCACTGGCACCCGCGGGGACAGGTGCTGTCAATGGCGCGGCGGAGACATTCGTGTGCACGGGCACCGGCACGGGCGTGCACGTCAGTGCATGCGCAGGCGGATGTGCTAGCAGGTGCACGGGCATCGACACGGGCGTGCGCGTTAGTGCACGCGTAGGCGCATGAGCTGGCATGTGCACGGGCACGTGAAAGTCAGTGGGGACCTCGTGGAACCCCGTGGCATCAAGCTCGGTGACAATGTGCGGCTCCCAGCCCATCAATGCAACGAGGATGGGCGCTGGCGCAGTCGGGGCGACGGGAGCCAGAATGGGAGTGGGGACAGGCGTGACGTCTTCCCGCAAGGCCAGTTCAAGCTCGTCCGAAAGCGCCTTATGTCTTGAGACTCCGACTGGGTGTCTTCCTCGGGAAACTGAAGACTAAGGGCAGACCATCGTGATGCGGCATGGCATACATTTAGGTCAGGCTAGTTGGAGGTAGATGACAGGAGAATTGGAGAGGAAGAGAGAAGATTGTAGCGATACCGGGTGCGGGGTTGATTTTAAACTGTGGCGTCGGCGACATTAAAAGTGGGAGCAGTTGAGACGAAGGTGGGTGGCGGAGCCTGGTCAAAGGGCTCGCCTCCCGGTGAGCCTGCACAGCGATCTGCTCGCACGCCTCCCTGTCAGCCGGTGCAGCCGTCTGCTCGCACGCCTCCTGTCGACTCACACGCTTGCTCGGACGGCACGTGCCGATGAGAAGTGGGACTCGTGGCGGCACGTAAACGCCCATGGTTTCAATAGTGAAAGCGTTCGCCTTAACATGACAGGTCTTTGTTCCAAAATACCTTGGCTCTTCATTTGTGAAACTTGTCATAAGCAGCTTGTCTCAAATTGAAGAAAAAAATTACGAAGTAATATTTGTGCCATATCACGTGACCATGCTCAGTTTCAAGAATTTATGGTCACTTTTGGATATTCTGAAATTTAAGATCCAGGATTTGAAACAATATCATAACCTGTATCATGCAATAAATTTTCAAGCCATACATCTGTCTTGTTGTATTTCTTAAGAAAGGATTTGGTCAAACATTTTGCTTAGTTAGACTTGAGACAAGTTATATATGCAGAGTAAAAGGATAATCCCTCCATACCAGTGCATTGCCTGATATATTAACTCAGGTACTAGGCACGAACAAACAGGCTCAATTCTGTGCTCATCTTGGTGTAGTAGTAGTAGTAGTACTAGGCAATGTAGTTGACAGGTGACCTTGGCAAGCGACGACCGAGGGAATTGAACCGTGCTCGTCACGGTAGGTAACGTTGTCTAGTTACTAAAGCATCCCTCCATTGTTCATCGGTAGTAATTATGGACCGGGGACATGAGGGGAATTTCCTAGGGCTAGAATTCTGGTCGCCAGATATTTCGACTTGAAACACTGAGGCTCGACTGGTTGGGGTTGCCTAATGTGCGTACCACGCACGCCACCGAAGGACACGAGCCCAGTTTTTTATTTATTTTTTTAATTCTTTTAGGATCAACATGAGCCAAGGTCTGGCTGGTAGGCCGTTGGGTCCTACCATTCGAGAATACGAAAGGAAGCTTTTAAATTGTCAAACGAATCTATGTGTATTACAATGCCCGTATTTTCCTTGCAAATACTAATCTCAACGTGGTAATTGATTTATGACGAGTTGTTGAATTAGAGTGAGTTTGTGATATAGTGATCTCAACGTGGATTTCACATTTCATGGTATCCCTAGTAAGGTTTTCTATGCAAATTCAAATTTAAAAGATGAATAATATGGAGGTGAGAAAACTTTGTATGTATCAAGCATATGACCACACACACACACAGAGAGAGAGAGAGAGACACGCACGAACACAACAACAATCCAATAAGTATAGTGCATCTATTTTTCCAAACCATGCATGTATGACACGAATTCAAAAATACTCCTTCTATTCCAAAATATTAGTCTTTTAGAGAGTTCAACAAGTGACTACATACGGAGCAAAATGAGTGAATCTAGACTCTAAAATATGTCTATATACATCTGTATGTGCCAGTCCATTTGAAATCTCTAAAAAGACTAATATTTAGGAACGAAGGGAGTAAAATGTAAGACATGCATGGTCCTCATTTCAATATTTAAAATGAACATGAAACTGAAACATGAATATTAAGTCTAGTACTATAGTACATGCAAATGTTGCGGAGCTATGATTGTCGGGGGTCAACCCCTCGACCTTAGATAAAATTGTGAAGCTCTGTTTAGGGTTGTTTAGATTATATTTGTCCCCACCCTCCCAACCACCGATTGGTTTTGCACCCCCACCCCTCCTCCTCGGGAGAATATCATGTGCCCCCATACCTTAGATGCTATATGCCGATACGAGTTGCTTGGAGCTTGTAGATCTGAGATATAGCAGCTCACATGATGTCTTAATATTTTTACAGGAAACCTTGATGAGTTTGAGAATTGCACACAATTTGTACAAAAACTACTCAGATGCCCTTGGATCCCATATCCAACGACCTCGAAGCTCATATCACCGTAATATCTAAGATGAAGGAGGACATCATATTCTCCTGTATGTAAGAATATCATGTGCTACCACACCTTAGATGCTTTGGTGATACAAGCTCTTCGAAGCCGTTGGATTTGTGACCCAACACCTCCTCGGTGGTTCAAATGGTTTTTTGCAGAAAAGCCCCCAAAGAGTTCAGCCACTGCTTACAAGCACAAAGACTGCTCAGATGCCATTAGATCTCAGATCAAACGACCTCAAAGATCGTATCACCGTAGCATCCAAGCTGCGATAGCACCTTATGTTTTCTCGTACGGGAGAATATGAGGTGCTCCCGCACCGTAGATTCTGTGGTGATATGAGTTCACTGAGATCTAACGGCCCACAGTAGGAGGTTTGAATGTTTATGCAATATAACACTGAGAGAGTTTGGGAAATGCGCAGAAAGTACAAGTACTAGGGATGTGCCATCTGATCAGTGATCATGCGACCTAGATGCTCATATCACCATAGAGGGTAATTAAGCTACGGGGAGCACCTAATATGAGCAACGGGGAGCCTTTGCATCGAAGATGCAGCGGCACACATGATAACTCACAAGTGTAGGGGATCGCAACATCTTTCAAGGGTAAAGTATTCAACCCAAATTTATTGATTCGACACAAGGGGAGCCAAAGAATATTATTGAGTATTAGTAGTTGAGTTGTCAATTTAACCACACCTAGATAACTTAGTATCTGCAGCAAGGTATTTAGTAGCAAAGTAGTATGATAATAAAGGTAACAGTGGCAAAAGTAAAGATAATAGTTTTGTAGTAATTGTAATGGTAGCAACGGAAAAGTAAATAAGCGAAGCACAATATGCGAAAAGCTTGTAGGCATTGGATCAGTGATGGATAATTATGTCGGATGCGATTCCTCATGTAATAGCTATAACATATGGTGACACAGAACTAGCTCCAGTTCATCAATGTAATGTAGGCATGTATTCCAAATATAGTCATACGTGCTTATGGAAAAGAACTTGCATGGCATCTTTTGTCCTACCCTCCCGTGGCAGCGGGGTCCTAGCGGAAACTAAGGGATATTAAGGCCTCCTTCTAATAGAGAACCGGAACAAAGCATTAGCACATAGTGAATACATGAACTCCTCAAAGTATGGTCATCACCGAGAAGTATCCCGATTATTGTCACTTCGGGGTTGTCTGATCATAACACATAATAGGTGACTATAGACTTGCAAGATAGGATCAAGAACACACATATATTCATGAAAACATAATAGGTTCAGATCTGAAATCATGGCACTCGGGCCCTAATGACAAGCATTAAGCATAGCAAAGTCATAGCAACATCAATCTCAGAACATAGTGGATACTAGGGATCAAACTCTAACAAAACTAACTTGATTACATGGTAAATCTCATCCAAACCATCATCGTCCAGCAAGCCTACGATGGAATTACTCACGCACGGCGGTGAGCATCATGAAATTGGTGATGGAGGATGGTTGATGATGACGACGGCGACGAATCCCCCTCTCCGGAGCCCCGAACAGACTCCAGATCAGCCCTCCCGAGAGAGATTAGGGCTTGGCGGCGGCTCCGTATCGTAAAACGCGACGAAACTTTCTCTCTGATTTTTTTCTCTGCGAGACGGAATATATAGAGTTGGAGTTGAGGTCGGTGGAGCCTCAGGGGGCCCACGAGACAGGGAGCGCGCTTGGGGGGCTGCGCGCACCCCCCACCCTCGTGGTCAGGGTGTGGTACCCCTGGTCTTGATTCTTTCGCCAATATTTTTATATTTTCCGAAACTTGCCTCCGTGGATTTCAGGTCATTCCGAGAACTTTTGTTTTCTACACATAAAACAACATCATGGCAGTTCTGCTGAAAACAGCGTCAGTCCGGGTTAGTTTCATTCAAATCATGCAAGTTAGAGTCCAAAACATGGGCAAAAGTATTTGGAAAAGTAGATACGTTGGAGACGTATCAACTCCCCCAAGCTTAAACCTTTGCTTGTCCTCAAGCAATTCAGTTGATAAACTGAAAGTGATAAAGAAAAAAATTACAAACTCTGTTTGCTCTTGTTGTTGTAAACATGCAAAGCGAGCATTCAGGTTTCAGCAAATAATATGAACTAACCATACTCACAATAACACCTGGTCTCACAATTACTCATATGAATGGCATAATCAGCTAGTGAGCCATAATAATAAAACTCGGATGACAAAACTTTCTCAAAACAATCATAACATGATATAACAAAATGGTATCTCGCTAGCCCTTTCTGAGACCGCAAAACATAAATGCAGAGCAGCTTTAAAGATCAAGGACTGACTAGACATTGTAATTCATGGTAAAAGAGATCTAGTCAAGTCATACCCAATATAAACCAATAGTAATGAATGCAAATGACAGTGTGCTCTCCAGCGGGTGCTTTTTAATAAGAAGGTGATGACTCAACATCAAAGTAAATAGATAGGCCCTTCGCAGAGGGAAGCAAGGATTTGTAGAGGTGCCAGAGCTCGATTTTAAAATAGAGATTGAATAACATTTTGAGCGGCATACTTTCAATGTCAACGCAACAACTATGAGATGGTTGTATCTTCCATACTACATGCATTATAGGCAGTTCCCAAACAGAATGGTAAAAGTTTATACTCCCCCACCACCAACAAGCATCAATCCATGGCTTGCTCGAAACAACGAGTGCCTCCAACTAATGACAACCCTGGGGGAGTTTTGTTTAATTATATTGATTTGCTTTGATCTTTTTGGATCATGGGACTAGGCATCCCGGTTACCGGCCCTTTCTCGTGAATGAGGAGCGGAGTCCACTCCTCTTGAGAATAACCCACCTAGCATGGAAGATATAGGCAGCCCTAGTTGAAACATGAGCTGCTCGAGCATACAAAACAGAATTTCATTTGAAGGTTTGGAGTTTGGCACATACAAATTTACTTGGAGCGGCAGGTAAATACCGCATATAGGAAGGTATGGTGGACTCATATGGAACAACTTTGGGGTTTAAGGAGTTTGGATGCACAAGCAGTATTCCCGCTTAGTACAGGTGAAGGCTAGCAAAATACTGGGAAGTGACCAACTGAGAGAGCGACAACAGTCATAAACATGCATTAAAATTAATTCACAACGATTACAAGCATGAGTAGGATATAATCTACCATGAACATAAATATCATGAAGGCTATGTTGATTTGTTTCAACTACATGCGTGAACATGTGCCAAGTCGAGTCACTCAATTCATTCAAAGGAGGATACCATCCCATCATACCACATCATAATCATTCTAATAGCATGTTGGCACGCAAGGTAAACCATTATAACTCATAACTAATCAAGCATGGCACAAGCAACTATAATCTCTAAATGTCATTGCAAATATGTTTACTTCATAATAAGCTGAATCAGGAACGATGAACTCATCATATTTACAAAAGCAAGAGAGGTCGAGTTCATACCGGCTTTTCTCATCTCAATCAATCCATCATATATCATCATTATTGCCTTTCACTTGCATGACCGAACGATGTGTATAATAATAATAGTGCACATGCATTGGACTAAGCTGGAATCTGCAAGCATTCAACTCAAGAGAGAAGACAAAGTAATATGGGCTCTAAGTTAAATAAACAATCATGCATATGAGAGCCACTAAACATTTTCAATATGGTCTTCTACTCTCGACCCCCAAAGGAAAGAAAAGAAAATAAAACTATTTACACGGGAAAGCTCCCAACAAGCAAGAAGAAGAACGAGAAATCTTTTTGGGTTTTCATTTTAATTTCTACTACAAGCATGGAAATTAAACTAACTAATTTTTTTGGTTTTTCTTAAGGTTTATCAAACTCACAAGAAGAAAGCGAGAAAAAGGAAATAAACTAGCATGGATAATACAACGAAAGAGTATGAGCACCGACGACTAGAATAGTGTGTGGACATGAATGTAAAGTCGGTGAGAAATATGTACTCCCCCAAGCTTAGGCTTTTGGACTAAGTTGGTCTAATGCCAAGGGTAGCCTAGCTGATATCCGTAGTTGTAACTGGGGTCGTACTGAGATGTAGCAGCAAATGCCTCCTGAGCTGCGGCATGCTGGCGAGCCGCCTCCGCTCTCCCCTCGTGTTCAGCTGCTTCCTCCCTGGTAACAACATATCTTCCTTTTGCCTGATAATCAAAAAGGGAAGGAGCAGGAATAGTAACATGGACAGTGCTACGTCTGTCATAGATTAGTCGATACTGGAGGAATTGTTCATTCCTCTTAAGAAAATGATGTTGAACCACAACGTCATAGTCTAAATAAGAAGGAGGCAACATCATATCCCCCTCTCGTGGGGCTATACCAAGATAATTTGCCACACGGGTCGCATAAATTCCTCCAAATAAATCTCCAGCTCTACCATTATTATGCAACCTACGTGCAACTATTGCCCCCAAGTTATAATCTTTATTACCTAACACGGCACTCTTGAGGACACAAAGATCAGGGACACACATATGACATGCTTCATCTTTACCGTTAATGCATCTACGAATGAAGAGAGCAAAATAAGGTATAGCAGGAAAATGAATGCTCCCTATGGTAGCTTGTGCAATATCCCTAGATTCTCCCACGGTAATACTAGCAAGGAAATCTCTAAATTCAGATTTGTGGGGATCATTAGTATTGCCCCACTATGGAAGTTTGCAAGCAGTTGAAAAATCCTCTAAGTCCATGGTATAAGATGTATCATAAATATTAAATAGGACACTCGGAGAATTACGCGTACATTTATATTTAAACCTTCGCACAAATGAATCAGTTAATTGATAGTACTAAGGACACTTATCTTGTAAGAAGTCCTACAGATCAGCATTATGCACATACGCGTCAAATTCCTCCTTAAAGCCTGCTTCGACCATAAAATCATCGGAGGGCCACTCACAAGCTCGTACTTATGCGTCCCTCGGTAGTTCAATGTCTTGCTCACGTATAGCAATCCTGGGTCCTTTCTTTACCGAGGGACCACCTTGGTACATTCTCCTAGACATAATTCTTTTTCTGAAAAATTTCTGAAATTTTAGTAACTTCAAAATAAAAATGAATAAAACTAAACAAGATTGATAGCAACTACTCCTACAAGTGCCTAGAGCCTATATCATGCATTAGAATTACTTGGGACCTCATAAATTTAACATGCAAGCTCAAGAACATGGTCACCTATGTAGCAAAAATTTGCAATGAATAAAGCACTAGAACAAAAACTAATTGGACCAATGGAGGAGTCACATGCCAAGCAACAATCTCCCAAAGCAGTTTTGTGAATGGAGCTTTGAGCAAGGAGATCGAAAATCGCAGCGAAAAGAGCTAGAACTCGTGCTTGAGCTGGATGGGGATTTTTTTGGGAAGAAGATGGAGTGTGTGGGTGCTGGCATAAGTGGAGAGGGGCCACCAGGGACCCATGAGACAGGGGGCGTGCCCAGGGGGTGTGGGCGCACCCTCCACCCTCGTGGCCTGGTGCTTGCCCCTCCTGCAGTGATTTTAGTGCCTAAAATCCTCAAATATTCCATAAAAATCATACTAATTTGCAGGGCATTTGGAGCACTTTTATTTTCGGGCTTTTTTTATTGCACGGATAATTCAGAAAACAGACAGATAATACTATTTTGCTTTATTTATTCTAAATAACAAAAAGTAAAAAGAGGGTACAGAAGGTTGTGCCTTCTAGTTTCATCCATCTCATGATCATCAAAATGAATCCACTAACAAGGTTGATCAAGTCTTGTTAACAAACTCATTCCGAATAACACGGAACCGGAGAAATTTCGAATAACACTAACTTACCTCAACGGGGATATGAACATCCCCAATAATAGAATATCATACTTTTCTTGATAGTAGGAAGAGGAAATTCAAAACCTCCAATAATGATAGTTGGAACTTTTTCAATAGAATTGATGCTATGAACTTGAGATTGTTTCCTCGAAAAGTGTACCATATTCTCATTACCATTAACATGAAAAGTGACATTGCCTTTATTGCAATCAATAACAGCCGCTGCAGTATTCAAAAAAGGTCTACCAAGGATAATCGACATACTATCGTCCTCGGGAATATCAAGAATAACAAAGCCCATTAAAATAGTGACATTTGCAACCACAACAGGCACATCCTCACAAATACCGACAGGTATAGCAGTTGATTTGTCAGCCATTTGCAAAGATATTTCAGTAGGTGTCAACTTATTCAATTCAAGTCTACGATATAAAGAGAGAGGCATAACACTAACACCGGCTCCAAGATCACATAAAGCAATTTTAACATGGTTTCTTTTAATGGAGCATGGTATAGTTGGTACCCCTGGATCTCCAAGTTTCTTTGGTATTCCACCCTTAAAAGTGTAATTAGCAAGCATGGTGGAAATTTTAGCTTCCGGTATCTTTCTTTTATTTGTAATGATATCCTTCATATACTTAGCATAAGAATTTACTTTAAGCATATCAGTTAAGCGCATACGTAAGAAAATAGGTCTAATCATTTCAGCAAAGCGCTCAAAATCCTCATCATCCTTTGTCTTGGATGGTTTAGGAGGAAAGGGCATGGGTTTCTAAACCCATGGTTCTCTTTCTCTACCGTGCTTCCTAGCAACAAAATCTCTCTTATCATAACGTTGATTCTTTGATTGTGGGTTATCAACATCAACAGCAGGTTCAATCTCTACATCATTCTTTTTGCTAGGCTGAGCATCAACATGAACATTATCATTAACATTATCACTAGGTTCATGTTCATCACCTGATTGTGTTTCAGCATCAGAGATGGAAATATCATTGGGATTCTCAGGTGTGTCCACAACAGATTCACTAAAAGCATGCAAAGTCCTATCGTTTTTCTTTTTCTTCTTTTTAGAAGAACTAGGTGCCACTAAATTATTTCTCTGAGAATCTTGCTCAATTATCTTAGGGTGTCCTTCGGGATACAAAGGTTCCTGAGTCATTCTACCAGTTCTAGTAGCCACTCTAACAGCAAAGTCATGTTTATTATTTAATTCATCAAGCAAATCATTTTGAGCTTTAAGTACTTGCTCAGCTTGAGTGGCAACCATAGAAGCATACTTGCTAATGAGTTTAATTTCACCTTTAACTCTAGCCATATAATCACTCAAGCATCCTATCTTGAAAGCATTATTCTATGACTCTCTACCAACATAATCATTAAAACTTTCTTGTCTAGCCATAAAGTCATCAAATTCATCTAAGCATGGGCTATGAAATTTAGTAGAGGGAATTTCAATTTTATCATATCTATAGAGAGAATTTACCTTTACTACCTGTGTCGGGTTATCAAGACAATGTGGTTCTTCGACAGGCGGTATATTAACACCATGTATTTCTTCAATAGGTGGTAAATTCTTAACATCTTCAGCTTTAATACCTTTTTCTTTCATTGATTTCTTTGCCTCTTGCATATCTTCAAGACTGAGAAATAGAACGCCCCTCTTCTTCGGAGTGGGTTTAGGAATAGGCTCAGGAGTTGGCTCAATTGGCTCATGAATTGGCTCAGGGAGAGTCCAATTATTTTCGTTAGTCAACATATTATTCAATAGTAATTCAGCTTCGTCGACTGTTCTTTCCCTGAAAACACAGCCAGCACAGCTATCCAAGTAGTCCTTGGAAGCATCGGTTAGTCCATTATAAAAGATATCAAGTATTTCATTTTTCTTAAGAGGATGATCAGGCAAAGCGTTAAGTAATCGGAGAAGCCTCCCCCAAGCTTGTGGGAGACTCTCTTCTTTGATTTGCACAAAATTATATATTTCTCGCAAGGCAGCTTGTTTCTTATGAGCAGGGAAATACTTAGCAGAGAAGTAATAAATCATATCCTAGGGACTACGCACACAACCAGGAGCAAGAGAATTAAACCAAGTCTTAGCATCACCCTTTAATGAGAACGGAAATATCTTAAGGATATAATAATAGCAAGACTTCTCATCATTAGTAAACAGGGTGGCTATATCATTTAACTTGGTAAGATGTGCCACAATAGTTTCAAATTCAAGGCCATAAAAAGGATCAGATTCAACCAAAGTAATAATCTCAGGATCAACAGAGAATTCATAATCCTTATCAGTAACACAGATAGGTGAAGTAGCAAAAGCAGGGTCAGGTTTCATTCTAGCATTAAGGGATTGCTACTTCCATTTAGCTAATAACTTTTTAAGATCATATCTATCTTTGAAAGCAAAATTAGCTCTAGCAGCTTCCTCATTCATAACATAACCCTCAGGAACAACAGGTAGTTCATAATCAGGGGGAGAACTTTTATCATCACTATCATCAATAATAGCATCTTCAATAATTTCATTCTCTCTAACCCTAGCAAGTTGTTCATCAAGAAATTCACCTAATGGCAAAGTAGTATCACACACAGAAGTAGTTTCATCATAAGTATCATGCATAGCAGAAGTGGCATCATCAATAACATGCGACATATCAGAATTCATAGCAGTAGAAGGTTTAGGTGTCGCAAGCTTACTAATAACAGAAGGAGAATCTAGTGCAGAGCTAGATGGCAGTTCCTTAGTTCCCCTCGTGGTTGAGGGAAAAATCTTGGTTCTTTCGTCTTTCAAGTTCTTCATAGTGATAAACAGATATAAATCCCAAGTGACTCAAAGAATAGAGCTATGCTCCCCGGCAACGGCGCCAGAAATTAGACTTTATAACCCACAAGTGTAGGGGATCGCAACATCTTTCGAGGGTAAAGTATTCAACCCAAATTTATTGATTCGACACAAGGGGAGCCAAAGAATATTATTGAGTATTAGCAGTTGAGTTGTCAATTCAACCACACCAGGATGACTTAGTATCTGTAGCAAGGTATTTAGTAGCAAAGTAGTATGATAATAAAGGTAACAGTGGCAAAAGTAAAGATAATAGTTTTGTAGTAATTGTAACAGTAGCAACGAAAAAGTAAATAAGGAAAGCACAATATGCGAAAAGCTTGTAGGCATTGGATCAGTGATGGATAATTATGTCGGATGTGATTCCTCATGTTATAGCTATAACATAGGGTGACACGAAACTAGCTCCAGTTCATTAATGTAATGTAGGCATGTATTTCGAATATAGTCATACGTGCTTATGGAAAAGAACTTGCATGACATCTTTTGTCCTACCCTCCCGTGGCAGCGGGGTCCTAGCAGAAACTAAGGGATATTAAGGCCTCCTTTTAATAGAGAACCGGAACAAAGCATTAGCACATAGTGAATAATGAACTCCTCAAACTATGGTCATCACCGAGAAGTATCCCGGTTATTGTCACTTCGGGGTTGTCGGATCATAACACATAATAGGTGACTATAGACTTGCAAGATAGGATCAAGAACACACATATATTCATGAAAACATAATAGGTTCAGATCTGAAATCATGGCACTCAGGCCCTAGTAAAAAGCATTAAGCATAACAAAGTCATAGCAACATCAATCTCAGAACATAGTGGATACTAGGGATCAAACCCTAACAAAACTAACTTGATTACATGGTAAATCTCATCCAACCCATCACCGTCCAGTAAGCCTATGATGGAATTACTCATGCACGGCGGTGAGCATCATGAAATTGGTGATGGAGGATGGTTGATGATGACGACGGCGACGAATCCCCCTCTCCGGAGCCCCGAACGGACTCCAGATCAGCCCTCCCGAGAGAGATTAGGGCTTGGTGGCGGCTCCGCATCATAAAACACGACGAAACTTTCTCTCTGATTTTTTTCTCCACGAGACGGAATATATGGAGTTGGAGTTGAGGTCGGTGGAGCCTCAGGGGGCCCACAAGACAGGGGGCGCGCCAAGGGTGTGGGCGCGCCCCCCACCCTCGTGGACAGGGTGTGGGCCCCCTGGTCTTGATTCTTTCGCCAGTATTTTTTATATTTTCCAAAACTTTCCTCCGTGGATTTTCAGGTCATTTTGTGAACTTTTGTTTTCTACACATAAAACAACATCATGGCAGTTCTGCTGAAAGCAGCGTCAGTCCAGGTTAGTTTCATTCAAATCATGCAAGTTAGAGTCCAAAACAAGGGCAAAAGTGTTTGGAAAAGTAGATACATTGGAGATGTATCAACACACGAGGCCTGAATGTTTTATTTGCAAAAAAACCATTGGAGATTTTGGAAATTGCACATAATTACAAAGACTACTCCCAAGCCATTGGATCTCACTTCCAACGGTGTAAAAACTCGTATCACCATAGCATCTAAGCTGCGGGGTGGATGTGATATTCTATGCGCTGTCATTTTTGTTCGTAAACTTGCAAAATACGTGTAACTCATGTCGTTACTTGTCTAACCGCGCAAAGTGTTTGTTTAAAAAAATTATCCTACACTCAAATATCGGAACAACACACGGGGTTCCCACTTGTCATTAATCAAATTTGGACCTAAAACTAACAAATCTAAAGACGAGATTCGAACTGGTAACCTGGACTACAAAGCGTAAGTCGATAGCCTGAAACAACAACGGTTGTTGGCTTTGTCCCATAACTTGATTTTATACAGTATTACGTTGAGTAGAGTAGAGGGAGTGCCTCGTCAACACGTGCATGACCGTTGACTCACTTACTGGTGGGTCCCAGGTCTGCGATCTCAATCTCTCTTCTCTCCATCGTCTAACCTTTGCACGGGCACACACGAAGAGAGGCGCTAGCTTGCCGTGGTGTTATTACAACTAAAAAAATCTTGGAAAATAGAAGAATCGCCTAGAACAAGAGACGTTGTGGCTGGTCGAGACGGAGCTAACCACACCTATCCTCCGTGCCACATTAGCATGATAAAGCTGTGTGGCTAGTGGGGTATTTTCGACCGAGTGGCTTGGTCCCGAGGTCGAACCATAGGTACTACGTCAGATACAATATATTTTTACACGCACATTTTTCCTCCGTGCCGAGACGTGGCACACCCTACCACGCGGTTTCGGGGTCCTCCCGGGTGGTGCACGCATATATTCTTCTTCACGTGGGACGCCCTACCGCGTGTTTTCCGGGTCCTCCTGAGTCGTAGCACCGAAGAAAGTAAATGAGTTATCAAATCGCGAAAGACCACCTTTCCCGCAGAGTACATCAGTGAAGCACGGTGGCTAGCTAGTTGGGCTAGTTCGACCGATTAGCTAGGCCGCCGCCACATTTGTTTTTTCACCCCTTTTTTATCTACTTGCCGGCAGGTAAATTTAAATATCCACCGCGGTGTTGCTCTGGTGTTTGGGTGCGGCAGGATTTTTAATTTTTTTGATTGACAGGAGCAGGCGTGGTAGGATTTTTAATTTTTTTGATTGACGGGAGCAGGCGCGGCAGCAATTAGTCATGATGACTCCGCCTATAAAACCCACTGCTCCTTGTTGTGAGAAGTCGTCGACAGGTGTTTTACCATGGTGAAAACCAAAAGATTCCCTGCTCCTCGGCTGGCTCCCTCCGCCTTCCCGTAGATTGCATTTCCTTTCAGCCGTTTCGCGCCCTTTGATTCCTCTTCCCGTTGCTTCTACCTGGTGCCATGGCGGCGCAATAGATCACGGAGTCCAAGGTGAGGCGCCTGACACAGGAGCTCTAGGCCAAGGATGCGGAGCTCAGGGCCAAGGAAGTGGAGCTCCGTGAGCTCAAGGAGGAGAGGAGTGACATGCTCCTCCGTTATGTGCGGGAGTTCACGGAGCTTCAAAAGCGGCAGGCGTCCACCACAAAGATTCTCGAGGCGTCGGCGGCGTTGCTGCAGAAAGCGGGAGATACGATAGGCCGTCAGGGGAGCCGGCTGGAGCACGAGCAGACCGATCGTGACGAGGTCCAGGATCGCCTCAGCCACTTGGTGAACCAAGTTGCCACGCACGTGTTGCGGCTGCGCGATGCCTACCGTCGTGCTAGCGCGACCATGCCAGCCGTCGGGCTAAACCCGTTCAACCACTCGGTCGACTTCAACGAGTTGCGGCTTCCTGACCTGGTCTCCTTCTTCACCTATATCTCCGAGGAGCTGAGCCGTCTCCATGCGATGGTGGGGGATGAGCTGGACAAGGAGGGGTTGCAGGCTGCTGTCGCTGTCGCCGGGCAAATCCTTTCAGGGCTCCGTCACCAGAATCCATTAGTGCCATTGGACCCCGTCTTTGACGAGCTGGCTCCCGTCGATCGGGAGCGGGCTCTGCGGGCGGTTGCACCCTGCATCACCAACATCGTGCGCCTTGAGAAGCCGAGGGACTTCGATGGTTTTTAGGCGCCCTCTATATGGGCATGTCCATGTCTCTATGCAACATGACCGTTGGATCAAACTCAAACGATGCAGATCAGTCACTATAGCACAAAGCGTGTGGGTGTGTTTGGTTGCATTCTCATCTCAATATAGTTGTTTCCTCTTCGTGTATTTGTGTTAACCTACTAGTGTGGACTCATGCACCCTTCATGCACTCTGCCAAACACCCAAAAGTGGGTCGAGAAGGGAACTTTTGCTCCCATCCCGTGCACCCTTCATACACCCTGCCTAACACTATTCATGCTTCATATGGTTCATGTTTCATGGAGTACTGTAGCATCGTACTCTCCATGCACTGTAGACCTAGTTCTGTTAACATTGATCTCACCGTTCATTCTCGACCGGACAGTCGAAAAAGTGGTACTATGTTACTACATTACTGTTCATATAGTTGACATTCGCACAACATCATTTGTTATCGTCATATCTTACTACACTAGCAACAAGATTATGTAGTACTGACATATGAACCACTGCACATGCCTAGTAGTAGGAGCACTGTGTATGTTCAAGTGGCTGTCGTGTTTCGCACTCCTCCCTCATAAGAGTGGAAACGCTTGCTGTAATCATTTTTTTCTTCAGAAAAACAGTGGACACGCTCTACCGTGCAAATCCTCCTCCAGCCATGCACTAAATTACTCACTTTCGCCGATGTGTGGGACAGCCAGCATCTGGGTCCACCAGCCATGCACTAAGTTACTCTGTAGTAGAGTGACGATAGACTACCCCGATCGAAGCGCCGCAGTAATGCCCAATGAGCCGTCAAATTACAAAACCCCCTCCTTTCTAGTAGTAAGTTGGACGGACGAAACAACCATCATTTCACTCTTCTGTCTCAACTTCCTGACTTGAAGAAAACCCCCACTCGCTTCGCTTCTCCCTCATCTCGTTCCTCATTTCACTCTTCTCTCTCAGCTTCCTCTCTTGGATGGACGCTGGAGCACCGGCCGACGTGATGTCTATGGCTCTGGGAAAAACCATCGAGGCTCATGGTACGAAGAAGCGCAAGCACCCTGTCGAGACTACCGCAGACAAGCTCAAATCCATCGCCCTGTCCAAGCCCCCCTCTCCGGGATCCCTCATTAAGCAAGTCCAGGTAATATCTCTTCTTGACGATCTTTTTCTCGATCTTGATCGTGTTTTTTCATCTAACACCCAGTACTAGTACTGGTAGTACAACTTTTTGGGTGATCTTGCATGTTATTTTTGTGTGCCAAATCACGGTTCTAAATTCCTCTTTTGACCAAAACATGCGAGAGGTTGACACTGATTTCTTATAGATTACTTTCAACTACTCCCTCTGTCCCAAATTTCTTGTCTTAGATTTGTCTGGATACGGATGTATCTAATACTAAAATGTGACTTGATACATCCGTACCTAGACAAATCTAAGACAAGAATTTTGGGACAGAGGCAGTACTTTATGAACATCAATGCTACCTTTGAAGAGGGTATACTTGCCTCAGTAACTTGTGTTATGGATATTGCAAGTAATCCCTCTGCTCTCATGCCTTTGAAGACATGTTCTAGTGTCTTTATTCACTCATTTCTGTGCGTATATGTAGTCATATATGGAGTATAATATCGAAAATCATCTTATATTTCTGAACGGAGGTAGTAATAAATTATGGTTTCTGTTTGAATTAGAACCAGGTCCGCGGTGGAGATGAAGTTCTCAAAGTCATGCCATGTGAACTGGAAGACCCGAGGATGAGTTCTACTGCTAAACTATCCAGCTGCTGTGTCCTTGTCGCCACCTGTCCTGAACTAGTGTTTTCTTGTAGCATTCTTGTCAGGCGTGTTCTCGAGGCTGTTCTTGACCACAACAATTTCCTAGCTGTGCCTTCGATAGGGTGTGGTTCTTGTAAAGCTTCCCAGCAAATCTGATGCGGCATGTCTTCATCATCATGTTTATGAGTGGAAAGACCACTCTGTTAGGTTCTCCAAGGTTGACGAGATGGTGATGGTGCATGTAGACATCTCTCACGAAGTCCATGGCCTAGTCAGTTATGCGGGGTTCATCCTGTAGGTCGGTGGCAAGAAATAGTTTGCAGAGTTTAATTAGTGCAACTTTGCTTGTCTGTAGTAAGTACTATTGTTCAGTACTTGATTTTTGTTTCTGAACCCTGTATTGTTTATTAGTACTGCCGCTTTTGGTGTGTGGTCAGTCCTGAGAACGGTCTATGTTAATGTTTGTCCACTCAATTCAGTCTGTATATTTTGAAGTATCTAGATCATCTTTTTTGTGAGGACGGTTTATCAATTATGGTTACACTCCAATATCTGTATGCATTGCAGGGTTTATCGCACCCACCAAGATTTCCAGTCCCATGGATGTTTGGTCCATACGATTTGTCACGACCTTTGGACTATCCTACTTGTGGGAGTAGGCGGGGGGCCTACATGCCACCCGTAGTTGGACAATCAATCTTCTGTTTAGTACTTCAACATAGTGATTTCCTCGTAAGGATTCACTCGTGTCACATCAAGTAAATCTTATTGATTTATTGTCTAAATCTTATTGATTTAATGTAATGTTTTCTTTCTTTTCCTGCAATTTTACGATGCAGGTTTTGCCATGTGACATTCATCATAGAATAAACCATTTGGTTTGCTCTACGATGGCTATTTTTGTAGGTTTCACTTCTTATGTCATGTCAGTAAGGAAGGCACTGTCCATCACTTATATTACTGGAAAAAATTGGATCAGTCTATTATCTGAGTACAAGCTGAATCCCTATGATGAACTGCAGTTTGGTTTAACAAAAACACCACAATTAGTCCTTCTCGCGTTTAAAAGAAATGAAGAAAAAATGGTATCACGGTCACGGATCCTAGTCAAGTTAGAAAGCTGATCATAGTAGACCAGACACGATTGCCGCTGTCTCGCACATCGGTACCACCTTCAGCAACGGATCGAGCACCGGCAGTTGCTCTAGCACTGACAGCGGCAGCAGCTCAGTCTGATCCAGCACGGGATTGGACACCGACCATGTCAGCGGATCAGACTGATCTACCGGAGGATCGGTCATCGACACCGACACCAGCTCTACAGGGAGAACCATCTCCGACAGTAGCAGCGGCTTCGGCACTTGCACCAACACTTGCACTTGCATCTACTCCGGCCCGTGCAGCGGCAACCGAATGAGCAGTTGCACCGGCAACAGACTGGGCTACAGTTCACACTTCATATACGAAAGTCCTTACAAAAACCGACATGTCCACCTTCTTGGTAAGCATTGGCCGCCCAAGTGCTTCATTCTTTTTTCTTTCCATGTTGTTTCACATGATTCTGTGTGTTGATCTAACTGTTTGGGTATGTCTTCTTGTTTGCAAATAGAGAATTCCTAGAGCAACGAGGGTGTCATTCAACAATCCGGGCGACCGCGGCCAACTTTTTCTTACCATGCACAGCCTTGGTGTGAATGAACCTGCTCAATATACCATAAGTATAAAGGATGGTCGCATGATGATTGATGCTAAAGGATGGTCATGCTTCAAATCTAAATCATATCTTGCAGTAGGGGATGATGTCAAAATCGAACTTTCTCGGCAAGGAGAGCGGGTCCAAATCAACTTTGAAATTCTTCAGTAGCAGCACGCAACTGCCGAACTGATCTATCCTCCGAGAGATTTTGATGTAATAATCTGGCATGGTGAAACAAGTGTCCTATGTGTATAAGTAGTACGACAATATTATTTATCACATGGTATATCGTTGATAGAATTGCAACTCTCATTGCTAGTTAGGAACTGTCATTCAATTTCATTCCAACATCTATCGTGCTTTATTAAATTTTGTGTATTCGCCTTGCGAGAGCATCTAAAACCAGCGTCGTACTGATCGCTTGCAATATGAAAAGCGCTGAGGTAGAAAACATGGGCCCCCAAACATGTAGGTTGGGCTTGCGGCCCAAATTCCAGAACCGTGAGCCTATCTGAGTATTATATTCTCAGGTAAACCCCCATAAAAAAAGCTAAACCCCCATAATGCCCGTGCGTTGCACATAACATCAAGATGCATTTGTATGAGTATTTTATCTTGTGAGAGAAAAGAATGAACGAGGGAAGGCCTTATTTGCAAATGTGGAGAGGTGTGTGGGTACCTTTTTGCAAAATTGCCATAGTTTCCTTCCTATCCGTCAGATATAAATCGGAAGGCCTATATTGCAGGATGGCAGGCACACCATCATCACCAACTCGTCTATACTGTGTTAAAAACAACTCTGTTTTTTATAATTATATATGTTATATATATTCCCCTTGATTTTTCTTATGTATAAAGTTGTGATATAAAAGATTTGTATATTTCTTTACCGAGGGAGTATCTCTCTGTCAAAAATATATATGTGTGTAACTAGTTACTCCTGTCTTTCTACTTCCTTTCGCTAATATGTGGGGCATCCGGCAACGGGGTCCACATGCCATATGCACAAATTAGAGTGCACAACTGCATGGTAGACACACCCTGGTCGTAGCACCGCAGTAATGCCCAATGAGCCGTCAAATCTCAACCCCCCCCCCCTTTCCGGCTTTAGCAGTAAGTTGGACGGACAAAGCAACAATATTTTACTGGGCCTTAATCCCCTTCTTCCTCGTCTGCTTGTTCAGAGAAAACCCCCTCTCGGCGATTGCATAGTGTTTTCTCATGGAGAACCAGGTACGAATTCTTCTTCCATCCCCGACAAATCCAAGTCCCTCGGTCGCAGGTAATCCTAGGATGGCAGCCGCCGCCGTTGATGCATTTTTCTTCCTACTGAATCTAGTGTGTTTCATTTGCAGTGTGCAAAGTGCGAGGACCCTATAGGTTTCTGCGCCCTTGGCGAGACGCCACACTTGTTCCTTCTCATCCTAACACAGGATTTTAAAACGCACACAGTATGTTCCCAGAATCCTCTTTTCTATCCGGGAGGGTGGAGTTTTTTTGAACATGTTGTCGACTAATTTGGAAATTTGGATTGCTATATTTGGATAAAAGGTACTACTAGTACGATGGTCAACACTAACGTGAAGGAGGAAGTTATTTCTAGATTTGGGTAGGGAATACATTGTGTTCTCATATTATTTTTCCTGCAGTGCATTATTTGCTCTGCCAGAACACATGTACTCAAGATGCTCGGCCTTGCCATAACTGAATACACTAGTTTAATGGCCACAGTGAAGACAATCCATGGATATAAGTTCCGAGTTGGGTTCATGAACCAAGAAGATCGCTGCTTTTTTATGGCCGAACTTGGATAAACTTTCTCAAGTGTTACGGACTGAAAGTTGGTGCACGAATGTTGATGGAAATAGCAGAACTTGGTCTCATCTTCACTGCGATCTTCCACCCCGGCGTTGTTCCAATTGTTCATCCATGTTAGTTTTGTATCTGGTTCTTGCTTCTTGCCTCGATTACTTCTTAATCCACCTACTCTGTCTAACTAATCACAGTTTAACTTTAGAAGTAGCAATGAATCTCTCACGAAGATGCTACTTCTAACTAATATTTTCTTATAATTGGTGGCACGTGTAGGTTTTTTAGAGTTAAGCAGGCTGCTCGTTTGTTATTATGTAATAACTCGACTATTACTGATGGCACTGAACTTGACTGGGACAACATCAAGTTCATACACTTTATTGATCGTCTTGAGGCCCTTGTGGGGCGTTTCAATGGTGGAAGGCCACGTGGGATATGTGTGCCACTGCTGCACTCGTTGAACAGGTCCAACTGTGTCGAGAAACTTATGGTACGAGCTGTTTTCTGTCATATATGTTGTTCATAAACTATTGCTTATACACAGTTTTATAGTTGTGATCTTCTTGAAACAGAAACTGCCCAGTTCTATTGTTCCTATACAGATGCCTGACCATGGTTGGGTCAGACTTGCGCTTGGTCACAACATGATGTTTATGTCGACCTACTCCATTCCCCTTGGAGGTGAAAAGATACTTATTCATGGGTGGTCTCAAATAATGAAGGCCCGTCCATCTTGGAGAATAGGATAGAAGATTATGTTCATTGCTTTTCCATGGCTTTAAAGCAAATATCCTGTTTATTGACCACATTGCGAGATGAAGCCGCTTTCAGAAGGTTGTGGATGCGCGGGGTGGCGCCTGGGCCTTGTGCTGGGGCTTGGCGGCCTCACCCTTGGTTAACTGTAGGCAAAGTAGCACTGTTCGAGGTGTGCTTTGTACGGTTGAACCTGTATAAGTACTCATACTGCTTTCAGCTTTGGTTGTTAAGTGCCCCTGCTAGCTTCAGTTAAGGTTGTTAAGTACTCCTGCTGCTTTTACAGTCTGTCATGTTTCTTCAGTCCCGTCTTCCTCCAACCGCCAAAACCAAACCAGTGCCGGTGGGGCCGCCTGCTTCTGCCTCCCACGGCCGGCTGTGCCTCAGCACACACATCGCCGCCCCACCGTCTCCTAAATCGTTAACGCCGACGTCCGAGGCCTCACCGTTGTCCTCCGCGCGCTCTAGTGCGCTCACCGCGGCACCGCCCTCTCGCATTGTCAACATGGTCAACAAACAACAGGAACCAGCATAATTACATGGAGAGGATGACAGTAGGGGCCCATCATGTCAGCGTATGGAAAAATAAAATGCTTCCTCCTAGTGTTTTCCTGACATCTAGGACCCACGACATTGTGAGCGTATATAGTCAATAGACAAGAGAACAACACAAGATCGGCTGACACCTGGGACGTAGCTGCTCGAGCAGTATTTTTTTTGTTATTGTTGAGACGGAGCAGGGTTTGAACTGGGTTGTGGCCCGTCTAGCCCAGGCTTATATTTTATGTTCACCATGTGACCAGCCCAGCTATTTTTTCTTTGTAAAAATGAGCCCAATTTATTTTTTTTGAAGAATATCCAATCCAGGCCTACTTATTTTTCTATGCCCTGATGGGCTGCAACTCTTTCAAGACGCCTGCAAATCTTGAAAGTAATATGAAATGGGTTGTAAATATAAAAGTAGATGAAAAATTGGCAATTACTTTATAATTTCTGAATTTTTTCACATTTTCAGATTCCTATTTCACTGGGCATTAACCTAATTTAAATATATCTTCAAAGTACTTTAAATCTGGCTCGACATTTCGGTATTAAAAATAGTTTGGAACCCACAGAAATATGCGAAATTGGCCCTGGCCAACCAAAAAAACAGACTGCAATAAATTGCATAAGAAGTTGCAATGAGATATATATAAATTATTAAAAAAAGAGGGAGTGGTCTGACTTGTGGGCCTGTTAAGTTGACGCGTATGCAAGATATTTTTAGTTATTATATACGTCAACAAACGATTCTAGCAGACGTAACCGTTGGATGTCAATCCAACAGCCGTCGTGTTTCTTCAATCTCTGATCTTCTTGCTCCAGCCGCCAAAGCAGCGCCGGTGGGACCGCCTGCTCCCACCTCCCATGGCCAGCTGTGCTGCCGTGCAGGCCTCACCGCCCCCTACTACTCCCAGCGCTGGCAGGGCATCCCTCTACTCATCCACACACCCTGTTATTCTGCAGCGACGGCAGCCTCACACCGTAGCCGAACCAGTGAACCCTTGTACTCCTCTCTGCGCGGACTTCCACTGCCACGTCTTCCCTGGCTCCGCGTCGTCCCCTTCCTAGGCCTCGCCGTCGTCCACCGCCGTGGTTCTCTCGGTGCGGCATGGTCAATGTGGTCAATAACCGACTTCCATCGGAAGAGTACTGTACATGGAGAGGCTGACAGCTGGGTCCACGGCAGCCGCAAGGAAGTGCCTCCTTATTACGTGGAAAATATTTATTCCTCCACCTGACAGCAGGGATCCACCGGACGGGCCACCAGTATTTTGTGAAAAAAACATTTCCCCCTGACTGCTGGGGCCCACCGGACGGGCCACGTATTTTGTGAAAAAAACGTTCCCCCCGCTATCAGCTCGGACCCACCGGAAGTGCCTCCTTATTACGCACAAAAAAATGAATACTCCCCCTGCTAGCTGGGATCCACCTTAGTGGGAGGTTGACTTGTGGGCCTACTAAGTTGATTGGGACAGAGGCCTTTGTCAACTTTAGTCAATATGAATGATTCTAGCTCCAGTGACCGTATGATGTCCATCCAACGGCCGTAGTGCTTCTTCAACCTCTGGTCTTCTTGCTCCAGCCGCCCAAAGCAGCACCGGTCATGCCGCATGCTCCTGCCTCCCGTGGTCGGCTGTGATGCCGTGGAGGCCTCACCGCCCCCTACTACTTCCACTGCTGGCCAGGCCATCCCTCTACTCACCCACACCCCCTATTATTCTGCGGCGACGGCAGCCTCACACAACAGCTGAACCAGTGAACCCTCATACTCCTCTATGCGTGGGCATCCACTGCCGCATCTTCCTCGGCTCCGCGTCGTCCCCTTCCTAGGCCTCGCCGTCGTCCATCGCCCTGGTGCTCTCGGCGCGACGTGGTCAACATGGTCAAGGAATGACTTCCATCGGACCCGGACTATACGTGGAGAGGCTGACAGCTGGGTCCACGGCCGCAGCAAGGAAGTGCCTCCTTATTACGCGGAAAATAATGATTCCTCCACCTGACAGCAGGGACCCACCGGACAGGCCACCGTATTTTGCAAAAAAAATGTTTCCCCGCTGACTGCTG
The DNA here is from genome assembly GCF_018294505.1 of Triticum aestivum. NCBI lineage: Eukaryota > Viridiplantae > Streptophyta > Magnoliopsida > Poales > Poaceae > Triticum > Triticum aestivum. The sequence goes on along the minus strand of NC_057798.1, from coordinate 256,391,875 downwards.
GGACCCACCAGCTACATCTTCACACACACAAGGAAGTGCGTCCATATTACGGGAAAAAAATGATTCGCCCCCTGACTACTGGGACCCACCAGCTACATCTTCGCACGCCAGGAAGTGCGTCCGGGCAAAAAAAATGATTCGCCCCCTAACTGTTGGGACCCACCAGCTACATCTTCGCACGCAAGGAAGTGTGTCCGGGCAAAAAAACTATTCGCCCCCCGACTGCTGGGACCCACCAGCTACATCTTCGCACGCAAGGAAGTGCCTGACAGTAGGGACCACCTGGTCGAAGCGTATGTAGCGTTGTCATTCTGGTCGCGAATGTGTACTTACATATTGGTTGATGTAGAGGCGCGCACGTGTCGTAGTAGAGGCGCACACGTGTCGCAGTAGAGGCGCGCACGTAGCATGTACACGTACGTACAACAGCCAGGGTGCAAAAAAGTAAATACGGCCACGTACGTACATACGAGCGGGGTCTCGAACGCCTACTCGCGCATACGTACGGCCAGGGCTCGTCTATATGGCTGGGTCGGAACGGAGAAACATCGTCGTCGTCGTGTTCATGGGGAGCCAACCGGCTGGGTTGAAACGGAATGCGTCATTGTCTTCATTGGGAGGGCTTGGACGGAACAGGCGATGGAAACAAGGCATGGCGTATCGCAAAACGGAGGAAACGGCCTTGTGTTCGACCGGCCACATTCGAAACCGGATCCTATTCATCGGGAGGGGTCTGGCGTATCGAAAAACAGAGGAAACGGACTTGTGTTGGACCTCCTACGATCGAAACGGGGTCCTGTTGATCGTGAGGGGTGTGGTGTACCGCAAAACGGAGGAAACGGACTTGTGTTGGAGCGCTACGGTTGAAACGGGTGTCCTGTTCATCGGGACGGCTGTGGCATACCGCAAAACGGGACTCCACGGGATACTGTTCATCTCCACCGTCAACCTCCTCCAGCCTCCACGAGCTACTGTTCATCCACCATCGACCTCCTCCAGCCTCCACCAGTGATTGTTCATCCACGGGCTCCTGTTCATCCAGCCTCCAACGCGCGCTACTCCACTGGCTACTGTTCAACCACCCCTCTCCACGGGCTACTGTTCATCCACCCCTCCACTGTCTACTGTTCATCCAGCCCTCCACGGGGTCGTCCTGTTCATCCAGCCCTCCACGGGGTCCTGTTCATCCAGCCCCAACCGGCTCGATCGATTGGGGTCCTGTTCATCCAGAGGCAACACCACGGGTCCTGTTCATCCACCCCCACCGCTCTGTTCATCCAAACCCCCCTGCAACACTCACTGTTCATCGAGAGGAAGCATCGATCGGCTTCAGCTAGCAGAAGTAGCGAAGGAATCGCTCGATCGGGTTTAGTTAACAGCCATCGATCAATCTCTCGGGTTCAGTAACGCGTAGCCTGCAGTGCAATCGCTTGGGTTCAGTTAGAGCCCAACGCCTCGCTCGGGTTTAGTTAGAGCCAACGCCTCGCACACACACGTGTACGTGTACGAGAGAAACGTGCATCGCTCGGCCCTTGACTACCCATCGTAACCGGGAACTCGCCGAAATTTTCCTCGCCCTCACTTCTACCACGGTTTTTTCCGTCATCGACGACCCAAATAATGTCATGCAGCTGCGTCTCCGGCCCGCCCAGGACGAAAAGCCCATTTTCCGTCATGATTTTTTGTCATAGAAGTAGGTGCCCACCACATCTTTGATGATACCGGCTTTTTGTCACAATTATCGTCATAGAAGCGTCATAAGTATGACAGAAAAAAATTCGCTCAGCCCAAAATGTCACGGATGTGTCTTTTTTTGTAGTGTCTATGGTTACAGTTTTTGCATAATGCCAATTTTTTCCTACAACAAAGGAATAATTTTTTTTAACTATCATGGTGGTTGTTAAACATTGAGAAGGTTCCTCCAACTCAATCCCAATTAAGCAACATCATTAAACCCAACAAATTAAATTAGAGTGACGATATCAACATGATAATCCAAGAACCAGATACTCAAGATGTCCATAACCGGGGACACGGCTAACGACTCGATCTCCTCCGTTAGATTTCTCGCACTACATGATGTTTGAGAAATGGATGACCGAGACATAGTCTTTCAAAAGCATTAACTCTTTACTCTGGGTAGACAGTACCACCTACATCCCCTACATCTGCTAGTCTATCACTAAAAGAGGTCACACAACATACTCAACTATGCCAGAGCCCATAATGGCTTGTGGCTGCACACGAAAGTTTCCAACATGAATAATCTTATGATCCCTTTGGGCCTGGGTGGTGAACCCTAGGATGATCACACGGGTACTCCAGGATATCCTAGGACAACACTGGATTCTCTAGGTGCCCTGACAACCACTGGGTACTCCAGGGTGCCTCAACCAATCCACCCAGATGTGTATTTAAGTAGCCACCTTAAGTTAACCATTAATTAACAATACTCACATTTGTCATGGATACACTCACCCAATCCACATCTACGAGCATAGCATAGCAATACTGAGCATAACGTAGAAGTAACTCCCAAAGATTTGGTAATAAAAGGACAATAGGTTCTACCTCATCATCTACTTCCCAAAACCCACATGTTATATCAGATCCTAACCATGCAATGTTTGAGGGTTGATCTAATGCATAAAAACTGGGTAGTAAACAGGGTATGATCAAAGTGTTACTTGCCTTGCTGATGATCCGCAAAACCTAGAGACTCGTAGTAGCACGCTACGCACTACGGGTACTCTATCACAAACAAACAGAAACATACATAAGCACTCAACTAGAAGCACGGGTAAAACTCAAATAAAAGATCTAACCAGAAAGTTCACCTGAAGAACTCTAGTTTGCAAAAAGAATCAAATCAAACAAAGCAACGAAACTCAAACTATGAAAGAAACAAGATCCGTTTACTAATTTGGACTAAAGTCAAATTTTACAGTACCAAAATCTTGTTCAAGTTGGTTAAACAGAAAGATGGCTTTGAGACGAAGATCTAGGCGCTTGTTTCAGATAAACGAGCGAAAAGATAAACTAAAACGAAGATCAATGCAGAAATCGCGATCGAAAATAATCGCGAAAAACCCCTGGAAAATAAAACAAGACGAACAGGCTAACGAACGAACGTTCGCTGCCTATGGCTAACTGGCGAACAACATTCATTAAAACGGATGTACGGATGAACGTCCGCTATTTAACTAAACCGAAAAAAGACCAAACCAATCTAAAAAACTAGATCTAGGGTTTCGAAAAAAACCGATGGTTTTCCGGGAAAAACCGTACTGCTGCAGCGGCTACCTTTGCGGCGGCAGGATCAGCAGCGGCGGGCGGCTCCGGCGGCGGGCGGCGGCGGTGGCGCCGCGGGCGGTGGCGGCGGGCAGCGGCGGCGTCTAGGGTTCGGGGGCGGTGGGGCTGGCGAGGTCACGGGCCACGGCTTTTAAAGCCTGGCCGGGCAAAGTCCGGGTCGGGCACGGCCCGGCTAGGTTAGTGCAACTTTTTTTAAAAATAATCCTGACACGGAGAAACTAATAAAAGAAATACTAAACGGAGTTCAAAAATCCTGAAATAAATTTTCACGGTCCTCTAGTAATATTGCGGATAAAGTGAACATTTATTTGTGCCTCTAATGCAGTTTTGAAAAACGCATTTTTTCCTAATTCAAATAAAATAGCAATAAAACTCCAAATAAAATTCTTATTTGATTTTAATATTTTTCCTCCATATTTCTTTATTTTGGAAAAGTCATTTTATCCCTTCTCTTTTATTTTAATGTTTGAACTATACGAAGAGAAAAATAATTAAAACCAAATGATTCTCTTTTCAAAATTTGGGAAAGCTCAAATATGAAAATAACGAAATCCCCAACTCTCTCCGTGGGTCCTTGAGTTGCTTAGAATTTCTAGGATCAACCAAAAAAAGCAATAAAATAAGATATGCAATAATGACCTATGTATAACATTCCAAATTGAAAATTTGGGATGTTACAAAGCCCAAAGCTGGACCCAAGATTGAAACTGAGTGCTTCTACTGCAAAGGGACTGGTCACTATAAGCGGAACTACCCCAAGTATTTGGCGGATAAGAAGGATGGAAAAGTGAACAAAGGTATATTTGATATACATTTTATTGATGTGTACTTTACTAGTGTTCATAGTAACCCCAGGGTATTTGATACAGGTTTAGTTACTAAGATTAGTATCTCGAAACAGGAGTTGCAAAATGAATAAAGACTAGTTAAGGGCAAGGTGATGATGTGTGTTGTAAGTGGTTCCAAGATTGGTATGATCATCATCGCACACTCCCTATACTTTCGGGATTAGTGTTGAACCTAAATAAATGTTATTCCGTGTTTGCGTTGAGCATGAACAAGATAGGATCGTGTTTATTGTAGTACGGTTATTCATTTAAGACAAAGAATAATTATTATTCTGTTTACATGAATAAGACCTTCTATGGTCATACACCCAATGTTAATGGTTTGTTGAATCTCGATCGTAGTGATACACATATTCATAATATTGATGCCAAAAGATGCAAAGTTGACAATGATAGTGCAACATACTTGTAGCACTGCCGTTGAGGTCATATTGGTGTAAAGCGCATGAAGAAACTCCATGCTGATGGGCTTTTAGAATCACTTGATTATGAATCATTTGATACTTGCGAACCATGCCTCATGGGCAGGATGACTAAAACTCCATTCTCCGAAACAATGGAGCGAGCCAATGACTTACTGGGAATAATACATACTTATGTATGTGGTCCGATGAGTGTTGAGGCTTGCGGCGGGTATCGTTATTTTCTGACCTTCACAGATGATTTGAGAAGATATGGATATATCTACTTAATGAAACACAAGTATGAAACATTTGAAAAGTTCAAAGATTTTGAGTGAAGTGGAGAATCATCGTAACAAGAAAATAAAGTTTCAACGATGTGATCGCAGAGGAGAATATTTGAGTTACGAGTTTGGCCTTCATTTAAAACAATGTGGAATAGTTTCACAACTCACGCCACCTTGAACACCACAGCGTAATGGTGTGTCCAAAAGTCGTGATGGTACTTTATTTGATATGGTGCGATCTATGATGTCTCTGACCGATTTACCACTATCATTTTGGGGTTATGCATTAGAGACAACTGCACTCACGTTAAATAGGTCACCATCTAAATCCATTGAGATGACACCGTATGAACTATGGTTTGGCAATAAACATAAGTTGTCGTTTCTTAAAGTTTGGGGTTGCGACACTTATGTCAAAAGGCTTCAGCCTGATAAGCTCGAACCCAAATCAGAGAAGTGCATCTTCATAGGATACCCTAAGGAAACAATTGGGTACACCTTCAAACACAGATACGAAGGCAAGATCTTTGTTGGCAAGAATGTAACCTTTCTAGAGAAGGAGTTTCTCTTGAAAGAAGTGAGTGGGAGGAAAGTAGAACTTGATGAGGTAATTGTGCCTTCTCTCAATTTGGAAAGTAGCTCATCCGACAAATCCGTTCCCGTGATGCCTAGACCAACTAGAGAGGAAGCTAATGATAATGATCATGAAATTTCAAATCAAGTTACTACTGAACCTCGTAAGTCAACCAGAGCACATTCCGCACCAGAGTGGTATGGTAATCCTGTTCTGGAAGTCATGTTACTAGGTCATGATGAACCTATGAACTATGAAGAAGCGATGATGAACCCAGATTCCGATAAATGGATTGAGACCATGAAATCTGAGATAGGATCCATGTATGAGAACAAAGTGTGGACTTTGGTTAACTTGTCTGATGACCAGCGAGCCATAGAAAATAAATGGATCTTCAAGAGGAAGACGGACGGTGATGGTAGTGTTACTATCTACAAAGCTCGAATTGTCGCAAAAGGTTTTTGACAAGTTCAAGGTGTTGACTACGATGAGATTTTCTCACTCGTATCAATGTTTAAGTCTATCCGGATCATGTTAGCAATTGATGCATTCTATGAAATCTGGCAAATGGATATCAAAATTGCATTCCTTAATGGATTTATTAAAAAAGAGTTGTATATGATGCAACCAGAAGGTTTTGTCAATCCTAAAGGTGCTAACAAAATGTGCAAGCTCCAACGATCCATCTATGGACTGGTGCAAGCATCTCGGAGTTCGAATATACGCTTTGATTAGTTGATCAAAGCATATAGTTTTATGCAGACTTGCGGTGAAGCCTGTATTTACAAGAAAGTGAGTGTGAGCTCCGTAGCATTTCTGATATTATATGTGTATGACATATTATTGATTGGAAATGATATAGAATTTCCAGATAGCATAAAAGGATACTTGAATAAGAATTTTTCAATGAAAAACCTCGATGAAGCTGCTTACATATTAGACATCAAGATCTATAGAGATAGATCAAGACGCTTGATAAGAGTTTCAATGAGTACATACCTTGACAAGATTTTGAAGGAGTTCAAAATGGACCAGTCAAAGAAGGAGTTCTTGCATGTATTGTAAGGTGTGAAGTTGAGTAAAAGACTCAAAACCCGACCACGACAGAAGATAAAGAGAGAATGAAAGTCATTCCCTATGCCTCAGCCATAGGTTCTATAAAGTATGTCATGCTGTGTATCAAACTTGTTGTGTACCTTGCCATGAGTTTGGCAAGGGGGTACAATAGTGAGCCAGGAGTAGATCACTGGACAACAGTCAAAATTATCCTTAGGTACCTAAAGAGGACTAAGGAAATGTTTTTCGGTTATGGAGGTGATCAAGAGTTCATCGTAAAGTGTCACGTCGATGTAAGCTTTAACACTGATCTAGATGATTCTAAGTCTCAATCCAGATACATATTGAACGTGGGAACAATTAGCTAGAGTAGCTCCATGCAGAGCATTGTAGACATATAAATTTGCAAAATACATACGGATCTGAATGTGGCAGACCCGTTGACTAAACCTCTCTCACAAGCAAAACATGATCACACCTAAGTACTCTTTGGGTGTTAATCACATAGCGATGTGAACTAGATTTTCGACTCTAGTAAACCCTTTGAGTGTTGGTCACATGGCGATGTGGACTATGGGTATTAATCACATAAATATGTGAACTATTGGTGTTAAATCACATGGCGATGTGAACTAGATTATTGACTCTAGTGCAAGTGGGAGACTGAAGGAAATATGCCCTAGAGGCAATAATAAAGTTGTTATTTTATATTTCCTTATTTCATGATAAATGTTTATTATTCATGCTAGAATTGTATTAACCGGAAACTTGATACATGTGTGGATACATAGATAAAATTCTGTGTCCCTAGTAAGCCTCTACTAGACTAGCTCGTTGATCAAAGATGGTTAAGTTTCCTAACCATAGACATGTGTTGTCATTTGATAAACGGGATCACATCATTAGGAGAATGATGTGATGGACAAGACCCATTCGTTAGCTTAGCATTATGATTGTTCAGTTTTATTGATATTGCTTTCTTCGTGTCAAATACTTATTCCTTCGACTATGAGATTATGCAACTCCCGGATACAGGAGGAATGCCATGTGTGCTATCAAACGTCACAACGTAACTGAGTGATTATAAAGATGCTATACAGGTATCTCCGAAGGTGTTTGTTGGGTTGGCATAGATCGAGATTAGGATTTGTCTCTCTGAGTATCGGAGAGGTATCTCTGGGCCCTCTCGGTAATGCACATCATAATAAGCCTTGCAAGAAAAGTGACTAATGAGTTAGTTACAGGACGATGCATTACGGAACGAGTAAAGAGACTTGACAGTAATGAGATTGAACTAGGTATGAAGATACTAATTTCGGGCAAGTAACATACCGATGACAAAGGTAATAACGTATGTTGTCATTACGGTTCGACCGATAAAGATCTTTGTAGAATATGTGGGAACCAATATGAGCATCCAGGTTCCGTTGTTGGTTATTGACCAGAGAGGTGTCTCGATCATGTCTACATAGTTCTCGAACCCGTAGGGTCCGCACGCTTAATGTTCGATGACGATTTTGTATTATATGAGTTATGTGATTTGGTGACCGAATGTTGTTTGGAGTCCCGGATGAGATCACGGACATGACGAGGATTCTCGAAATGGTCGAGAGGTAAAGATTCATATGTTGGACGATGATATTTGGACACCGAAAGTGTTTCGGGGGTACCAGGTGCACATCGGGTCACCGGAAGGGGTTCCGGGCATCCCCCGACAACTACATGGGCCTAATGGTCCAAGAAGGGAACAGACCAACCCCTAAGGGGCTGGTGCGCCCCATGTAGGCCGAAATAAGGGGGAAGGAAAGAGGAGAAGGGAAAAAGGAAGGGGAGGGATTCAGCCTTCGCCTTCCTTCTCTCCTCCCTCCTCCTTCCTCCCCCTCCAGGAATTTTGGTAGGGGGGGGGGCGCCCTTGGCTGCCCCCTCTCCCTCCCACCTATATATATGAGGGGGGGCGCCTAGAACACACACCAACGATTGTTAGCTGTGTGCAGTGGCCCCCTCCACATTTTATGCCTTCGGTCATATTCATGTAGTGCTTAGGCGAAGCCCTGCACAGATAACTTCACCATCACCGTCATTATGTCGTCGTGCTGATGGAACTCCTCTACTTCCTCGACACTCTGCTGGATCAAGAGTTCGAGGGACGTCATCGAGCTGAACGTGTGCAGAACTCGGAGGTGTCGTACGTTCGGTACTTGATCAGTCGGAACGAGAAGAAGTTCGACTACATCAACCGCGTTGGCAAACGCTTCCGCTTTTGGTCTACGAGGGTACGTGGACACACTCTCCCCCTCTCGTTGCTATGCATCTCCTAGATAGATTGTGCGTGAGCGTAGGATTTTTTTAAAAAATTGCATGTTACGTTTCCCAATAGGAGGGGGGGCGTTATGGGTGGCTTCTTTGGCTTCTCCGTTAATTGTTGTACCTACCAAAGAGGCAACTTCTATAGAGAGACGCTCCTCGTCGGACGAGATGGCAATGTTCCCCTTCAATCCAACTTCTTTCCTCCATCCTGGCTAGCAAGCAATGCACTACGCAGGTGTGTGTGATTAGTAGCCACTTCCACGATGAGAATGATAATCTAGGGATTGCTACTTCACTTCCGATGCCAAAGGGAGAAGTTCAGTTTGAAAATGTAAGAGAGATTTACAAGTTAGAAACAACTAGTGTTTGATGGCGTAGTGGTGAGTGTCGTTGGCGCTGATGAGAATGGTCATGACCTCCCGCTCTCAAGTTTGGCTACTACAGTCTGGAAGGCGTGGGCTCCCCCAAATGCAAATTTTTCGCCTGGCTTGTTATCCAAAACAGAGTTTGGACGACTGATAGGCTTTAGAGGAGAGGATGGCCAAATTGTGACAAATACCCACTCTGCAGTCAGGTGCAAGAATCTGCAGCACACCTGATCTTCAAGTGTCCTTTCTTTGTCCGGATTTGGAATGCAGTCTTCTCATGGCTGGGGCTTGTTATCCCCACGGCCCCGTGGCTCCTGTTCGATTCGGTGATATCTTGGTGGGATGCGGTCTTCTCTGATAACACACTCCTGAAGAAGGCCATGTCTTCCCTGTTACTACTTGTGGGATGGGAGATCTGGAATGAAAGGAATGCTCGTGTCTTCAGGAGCAAAGCGGCGCCGGTGGTGACTGTCATGCGACGCATCGAAGAGGAAGTTTCTATTTGGGCCACTGCGGACGCTAAGCATTTGCATAATGTAATGCCGCCAGAGTAATTGTTTTGTTTTTCAGCCGCTTGACGATGTCCTTTCCGAAACCTCTTCTTATTCAATGAAATAGCAAGTCTTTTGCCTTGTTTAAAAAAAAACTAGTTTGAACTCCGGTTGCGCACTTTTTTAAATGTTTTAAAAAAAAGACAATACATGGGCCGGCCCAGCTAGCAGCATTGGGGGGTGCGCTCAGCCCGTTTGCAGAGGCGCCGTCCTGGCTAGCCTCTTTTCTTTATCGATACGATTTTCCTGAGAAAACGGACGCCAGTGTTGTTGGGCGGTTGAGTGAGTCAAAAGTTGTCCATCGCGAACTTTACCGTGGACAGGAGCCTGAAACCCCGGGTTACAGTTGCGCTGCCGACCCCCTCTTTCCGTTGGTTTCGGCCCCGTCTCACCACCTCCCATGGATCCCGGTTGAGTTTTCTATCGCCTGACGCCGCTCGTCAAATCTTGATAAGATTCCCATCACCAACATTTGACGAGATGCACTCCAAAGTTGTAGACTTCACTGTTACATGAGACACACATGCCTCTGTCTGGTCTCAACTCTCGACGATTGGTTGATGAACCTCACTCACAGAGGGCTCGCAGCGTGTTAAGACTTCCTGTCGATCGTTTGATTACCGTACATGTCCCGCTGCAAGTCTGCGCAGCACACAGTGTCACCCGGTTACCACTGCAAATCCTCCTCTGTTTTTATGGCCCCATCACTCGGCACGACGGTGGCAGAGCACAACTCTCAAGACCTCACATAGCCGCAATTAATCCGCTTGCCAGATGAACATGATATCTTCATGTGACAGCCACGAGCTGCAGCTGGATACTAGTGCTAGATCTGAAGCTCGTCGTCTGTGGCAACCAGTGCCGTGCCCTGGAGTAGTATTACGTATAAAGTACTCCTACTACTGCCCTGCGGTAAACGCAGAGAGCCAGTGTGATAAATACTACACAAGTAGAGTAAAAAAATCATCAGAGGCGGCCGCAACGCAACGGTGCGATTTCAACCCAAGTGTAGGACGCAACCAAAGCGCAGAAAACAAATGCAGCTTCTGCCTTACTTTAAAACAAACAGCAGCTTAAACCATGAAAGCACCCTCTAGTCTATAAGAAAGCTGTGTCCTGTGCCTTGTGCTTTGCCCCGGACCAAAGCATTAGCACGCTCCTCCACAGCCCACTGCTGTGCCTGTTTGTGGCCTTTTGCCGTTCCCCGTTCCCCACTCGTCGTCGGCGATACAGTGTCTTCGTTCCTCTTGGGGTTGTCTTGTGGAGGGGGAAGCGATGGGGCGTCCGTGCGTCGGCGCTCTCCTGGCGTGCGCCGCCATTGCAGCTTCTTGCTGCTGCTGCTTCCAGCTCCAGTTCCAGGGTGCTGATGCGGCGGCGACCCCGTCGTTCGGGGACAACTTCGACATCACCGGCGCCGAGGACCACGTCAAGACCTCCCCCGACGGCCAGACGTGGTACCTCTCCCTCGACAACAAGACGGGTAAACGTCGACACCATCCATCCATCCATCCCCATTGGTTGGCGCATGCATTAGGATCGTCATCTCTTATCTAAAGTAGCTTCTCTTTGATTGATTGGTTCTTCTTCTTCCAGGCGTTGGGTTCCAGACGAAGCAGAAGTACCTGTTCGGGTGGTTCAGCATGAAGCTCAAGCTCGTCGGGAACGACTCCGCCGGCGTCGTCACCGCCTACTACGTACGTACTAGTACTATCCAGGACCCCATTCCCAGCCCGGCAGCAGCGCCGACCAGACCAGTAGTAAATCCAACTGGATGGAGAGACAAAACTAACTGACGTGAATGGACTGCGTGCGTTTGATCATCATCAGATGTGCTCGGACCTTGACGCAGCGCCGGAGCGCGACGAGCTGGACTTCGAGTTCCTGGGCAACCGCACCGGCGAGCCGTACATCATCCAGACGAACGTGTACCGCAGCGGCGTGGGCGGGCGGGAGATGCGGCACTCGCTGTGGTTCGACCCCACCGCCGAGTTCCACAGCTACTCCATCCTCTGGAACCCCAAGCAGATCGTGTAAGCCCGCCATCAACTCCTTTGCTGCAACTGCAATTAAGCTTTCAACTCCGATTGCGCCAGTAGTGTGTGTAATCTGGGGTGGGGGAGTGGGGCTGCCGGATTTAGTAGGTGCGGGGGCAGTTGAATTGAATGGATCCACCCACTCACCCCTGCATTTGGGTCACTCCGATAGATAGATAGATACCCACTGGCTGGACCCGACCCTTCCCGGCCGCAGAGTAGCAAAACTAGCTCTTGGTACGTGCACGCACCCTGTTTGGACCAAACAATGCGCGCCGCCGTGCACTGTTTGCACACTGTACCGCCTCGCTCAACCCACATGCCGCCCCCTCCCTCCCTTCTCTCGGCTGCCTCGGACGTAGTACTGCGTACTGCTGAGAGAGAAACTTTCAGCTCGATCCTGCACTCCAAACTGCGGCAACATATACTCCTACTAGACAATAGTACTAGTATACAGCGGTGTGGGCGCACATCTCCGTGGTTGCTGAATAGCCCAGTGCGCTGTACTATACTGGGATCGAGATCCGATTGCACTTGCCAACTTGTCTTTGATGTTGATATTGTATGTACGTTTGCAGGTTTTTCGTGGACAAGGTGCCCATCAGGGAGTACCGCAACTCGGACAAGCCCAACAAATTCTTCCCGATCATGAAGCCCATGTACGTCTTCTCCAGCATCTGGAACGCCGACGACTGGGCCACGCGCGGGGGGCTGGAGAAGACGGACTGGACCAAGGGGCCCTTCGTCTCCTCCTACAGCGACTTCACCGCCGACGCCTGCGCCTGGGCGACCGGCCCGGCCCCGCCGGCGTGCGCCGCCGCCACGGGGAACAGCTGGTGGGACCAGCCGCCGGCGTGGGCGCTCGACGACGGCCAGCGCCGGGACTCGGGCTGGGTGTCCAGGAACCTCGTGATATACGACTACTGCGACGACCGCAAGAGGTTCCCGACCGTGCCGGAGGAGTGCGCGCTCAGGACCAAGACTAGCTAGCTCCTGATGGATGGGCCCTCCTGGCTCTCGCTTCACATGCATGATTCTTTTTTGGGGGGTCGAGTACGTGGTGTAGCTATCAATTGGTGGATGGATTTTCTTCTTCTTTTCTTTTCTCTTCTCTTGTTTTGTGATGATGAGATGCACATGCGGATGTGCATGTGTATGGTGATGCGGCATTGATTGGCCGGGTGGCTGCACTCTCATGTGAGTGGTAGCCCTTTCGGAGGAAAATGATGGATTTTTGTTCCGATGCCTTCCATGCTCCACGACACGAGCATGGATGGGCCAAAACTTGGTAGTAATGGTCCCACGTATACGCATGATAATCGGCTTGGACTTCTCACCTGTGTTACTGTGTTTTGTTTTTATCTTCTTTAGGTATTTCTTTGAATAGCGTACAATGTGTTTTGGACTTTGCTTCGCTACGCATCCTTAGAAAAATATATGGATTGCAATGCAGATTAGAAGGTGCCCCTTCGATGGTGTTAACCATTTGTTTTCTCTCTAAAAAATTTAGCACGGTACACATGCAAGTTGCTCATATAAACACGCATGCATTTGCCTCTATGAACTCATGCACGCACACACTATCTCATGAGCACCTCTGAGATACTGGCCCGATATCACATTTTGAGATTGATGAAATCACCACAGGCGCCTTCACAGTTGACGGGGATGTCTTCTTTCCCTTAACAAACATCGCCTATAAGTCTATAATAAATTTAGAAAAATGTGAGCATTAGTGTCAAGTCTAGATTCGAACCTGATGGACTGGTACCAGCACAAAGAATCTAATCATCTGAGCTAGGTTGAGCCGCTTTTCGCATGATAGTGGATAAAGCTTACCCTTTTCTAAAACTTTAGCACATGATCATGATCCGTTGTTCTGCACATATTGCGGTCGTTGTTTAAAGTACAACAAGATTTCTCCTCCCGCCAGTCTGTCCCATCTCCGATGGCCTCTAGGCCATGGAGGCGTGGATGATCTCGGCCCCCCACCGGCGGGAGGGACCCCATTCTCGTTCTTGTTAGAGTTAGCGTCTTGATTGGGGCTGTGTGGCGGCGGCTATGTCCTTAGTAGGAATAATGTCTCCCACATTCTATTCTCGTTCCGATGGTGCGTCTAGCATCGTCGGAGGGCGTGTGAAGACATGTCTGGTCTTGTGGGATTCGGTAGGTGCTGGTCTTAGGTGGATCTATTTATATCTGGTCTTCTGTCGTCTTCGTTTAGGTGTCTATAGGTTTGATCCTTCTGATCTACGACTTTCTTCATCGGCAATGGCTGCTACTCTGGTGCGCTGGTCCTATCGGGTCTTAGCACGACGATTTTTTGACTGTCTACTACAACAAGGTTTGCCCGACTCCGGTGTGGGAGGGGCGATGACGGCGGCGCGCCTTTGGCTCGCTACAGTGCTTGTAGTCGTCGCTAGGTGGTCCACTAACATTGTTGTAATTTTTATTACTTTTATTGTTCTTTGTACCGTAATGATTGAAGATAAATAGATTGTAAATTTCTCGTAAAAAAATTTTGATCGTGATCCAAAAAATGTCACAAAATAGCCCACATGACTAGACAGCATGGCGCTTTGGCTGGGGTGTCATGGCCCTGCCACGGGCGCCCCTGCCCAGGCGTCGTGCAAATGTGGGTTATTTATTTGAAAAAGAAATTGGATCAGGTTCATTTTTGTGCTAAGTATTAAAAAGGCTGGATTTGTCAATTTTCACTATTTTCAGGGTGGCAGCAGACAAAAAAATGAAAGCGTGTCAGAGGCAGGCATGGGCGAAACGCACGCATGAGATCTGGCCGAATTCACTGTTTTGACCCTTTTTATAAACTTTAGCGTGATTTGACCTCGGTTCGAAAAAAATTCTCGATCTGACCCTTTTCCTACCGTCATCGTCTTTGGCGGTAGGTTAACACAGCCTACCGCCAAGGGCTATGGCGGTAGGACCTGACGGTGCCGTGATGTTGAAAACACCCTACCGCCACAGTCTTTGGCGGTAGGGTGTAAAAGATATAAAGAGCGTGTGGCATGTGGAAAGATGTTTTTTTTTGTTAAGTTTTGTTTTGCCTAGTAAAAAATAAACAAGTTGTCCAATTAATGCTAGGATATGGATTGTTGGTCAAAACAAATTTTTTATTTATTTGTAACTGCTTTATAAAATTTGCGGAAAGATGTTTTTTTTTGTTAATTTTCATTCTGCCTAGTAAAAAATAAACAAGTTGTCCAATTAATGTTAGGATATGGATTGTTGGTAAAAACATTTTTTTACTTATCTGTAACTGTTTTATAAAATTTGCGGAAAGATGCAAACGAATATAGATGTGCATATATCTAGGCTGAAGCTCAGGCTAGGGTGTGTATTTACCATCATCTTTTGCATTTTCTTTGCTGATGCAATTCATATGGTTTGGACAACTTGTTTATTTTTTCTTCAGCAAAAAAAAAATGGCCTCACAAGCGTACATCTCCTACAATTTTTCTAGCAGCGATGAGCTCAAACCACAAGACAACAATACAGGAGACAGTATTGGCCTTCCCATAATGAAAACAAGTCTATTTCTGTAAATTTCAACCGTATTGACAACCCAACATCAAACTAGGAATCACAGTTAACGTGCTTAAGCTCAAGTCTTTTCTAATAACAAGCTCTAAGTTTGGCTGTATATTAAGCTCAAGTCTTTCAACAAAGTTATTTCAAGACTTGGATAAATACAAACAAGTCATTTCAAGATTAGAGATTAATAGCTAATTAACTGGACTTCCAGTCACAGATTAGTCCAGTCATATGAATTGCTACATCAAAGAAAATGCAAAAGATGTCGGTAAATACACTTTCAAGACTGAGCTTCAGCCTACATATTTGCAGATCTATATTCGTTTACATCTGTGTGGAAATTTTATATGAACAAATAAGTTAAAAATTGTTTTTACCAACAATCCATAACTTAACATTAATTGGACAACTTCTTTATCTTTTTACTAGGCGAAATAAAAATTAACAAAAAAATGGCCTTGTGAAGGCTCAAACCCAAGACCAGCAGAAGCATGCTTGCACACCCTAGCCAACTCACCACCAGAGACTTTCTGGACTGATATGCGCGACACGCTCTTTATATCTTCGACACCCTACCGCCAAAGACGATGGCACCGTCAAGTCTTTCAACATCACGGCACCGTCAAGTCCTACCGTCGCAGCCCTCGGCGGTAGGCCGTCTTAACCTACCGCCAAAAACGATGTCGGTAGGAAAAAGGTCAGATCGAGAATTTTTCTCAAACAGAGGTCAAATCGTGCTAAAGTTTACAAAAAAAGTCAAAACAGTGAATTCGGCCTTGAGATCTCATCTCGTTCGACATGCTTGTCAGAAAAACAAAAATAGTGGTTCCTACCACAGATCTGGCTGGCTGGATGGTCTGTCCGGCCCCCGCTGTAAAATGACGAGATTCCTTTCGTGTCTCTGCTGGGGAAATTTGGCAAACACGAACCACGAAAGGAGAGGAGAAAAGAAAAGGAAAAGGCTACTGGACGAGCATCTGCATGTGTGAGACTGAGATCGATAAGGACTAAATAAAGAAGGAAGAATCCAAAAAGCATGCGGCTACCTTTCAACGGCTAAAGTGACCGCGGACGCGGAGGGACACGAATTCCGCTGCTCCCGGTCGGATGGTCCACACCGGTAGAGATGATTTGATTATATAAACAAAATTACAAGATGGATATGGACGCTCCGTTGAAATCCCAAATTTCCATTGTGCCGAAGTGATTTGGTCCACGGACGACTCTCGTGGCTATACCTGGCCACGGGAAGCCCGGCCCGGCCCGAAAAAGCCCGATCCGGCCCGGCCCGACACGGCTCCTGGGCCGGGCTCGGGCCCATCGTTTTTGCATTTTTCTGAAGGTCGGGCCGGGCCGGCCTAGAGCCCGACGGACTTTTACGTGTTTCGGGCCGGGCTTGGGTCCAGAAAACAGGCCTGATGGCCGGACCGGGCTAGGCCGGGCTCGGGCCTGCATTTTTTGCGTCAGGCTTAGCTAGGCCCGGCCCGAGGTATGGCCAGGTATACTCGTGGCCTCGAAATATTTTAAGGAATCAGGGCATCAACGTAGACCCACACTACATCCATCCGTGAGACCAGTCTGCGGAGGGTGATGCGAGAGCCCGCCATTCAAAATTGTTCTCTAAATGTCTGTGGAGATGTAATTAATTGGAAACTCAAATGTCCCCGATTGGTAGGGTACATGAATCCAAAAGTTTCTTTCTCCGTTCACTTTTGGGTGTTCGATAGAGTATATGAAGCATGCATGAATCCACACTAGCTTAACACAAATACACTAGGAGCATGTATGAAGAGAGCATGCATGAAGAGGGTTGCTGAGATGAGCATGCACGAAGAGGAAACAACTATGCTGAGATGAGAATGCAACCAAACACCCCCCCGATCACATAGCGCACAATCACAACTAAAAAGAGGCAAGTATGCATAGATTTTACATATCCAATCATAGAAAAATATCAATCCCACGACGCGCCCAAAAAATTGCCCTATCGGAGCGACAATTCGAGCTTCATCACTCATTCCGCCGCTGCCTTCTCGATCGCCGTGTTTGTGGCCGCCTGCTTCTCCGCTTGTAGTTGATCCTTTTGCCGCCTCAACATCTTGAAATGGATGGCTTGCACAATCATTTTTGTATCGTTATCCAAATCATCTATCTTTAATGTCAACATCTTCTCCTCCTTCAAAGTGGTTGCGATATGAAGCTTCTTCTATTCGAGGATGACCTCTTCTTTTCAAGCTTGAGCTTCTCCTTGGTCACCGTCATCTACATATTAAACCTCTCGGCCTTACACGCCTCCTTGACGTTGAAGCTCTAGAGATATGCCTCCTCCTTCGCCAACCATCATCTTGGCCGCCGCCCATTCTTGCTTCGCCTTATCCTCCTCCACTTCTTACCCGTAAGCCTCTCCTAACCTTCTTCGGCAACTTTTTGGTTGGGTCGGTTGAATCACTCGTTTCTTCCTCGGTGCCGATGTCGACGGTCTTAGAGGAGGAGGCAATAAATACATTTCACTTAGGTTGCCATTTAACTTCAACCAACAATGGATGAGGACAAAGTTCTTCTTATCCAACTTCAAGAACAAATTGCATGCACAGGAAGGCTACAAAGTATAAAACATTGTCAACAATGAGCCCATTTGATCCGACCAAATGACCAAAACATAGAGCATATCCGGTCAAATGACCAAAACATCGAGCATATCCGACCAAATGTTGAACACACTTACTTGCTTAGAGATTTGGGCACCACTTGGTCACCGTTTGAAGAGTTGCTTCAAGTGGGCAAAACTATGGAAAACGACGTTGTGGGGTAAATGCACCACGCAACTGTTACTTAGCAGTAGCGCAGGCTGAAGCCCTGCGCTGCAGGTGGACATTAGTAGTAGCACGGGCCCACCACACCCGCACTACTGCTAAGTGGTCCCCACCGTTCCCCTAGAGGCTCAATAGTAGTAGCATCGGGGCACGGGCCCGCGCAATTACTAAGCCCCTTAGTAGTAGCACGGGCTCCATCACCCGCACTACTACTGTAGATACACGGGCCCAGCTCCCCGGCTTAGGAGCAGTGTTGGGTGTGGCATGCACTACAACTAATGGGCTTAGCAGTAGCGCGGGCCCTTGCCCCACGCTATTACTAAGGCACCCTTATCCCTCTCTCGCCCGTCGGCCCTCTCACTCCCTCTATTCACTCCTTCACTCCGCCTCTTTCTCCTCCCACCGTCATCATCGCATTGCCGCCGCCCTCCTCCCCCTCCTTCCTCGATAAGCCACCGCTTTCCTCCCAGAAGGAAATATGCCCTAGAGGCAATAATAAAGTTGTTATTTTATATTTCCTTATTCATGATAAAGGTATATTATTCATGCTAGAATTGTATTGATCAGAAACCTAAATACATGTGTGAATATATAAACATACACCATGTCCGTAGTGAGCCTCTACTTGACTAGCTCGTTGATCAAAGATGGTTAAGGTTTCCTGACCATGGACATGAGTTTTCATTTGATAACGGGATCACATCATTAGGAGAATGATATGATGGATAAAACCCATCCATTAGTTTAGCATTATGATCGTTCAGTTTTATTGCTATTGCTTTCTTCATGTCAAATACATGTTCCTTCGACTATGAGATTATGCAACTCCCGGATACCGGAGGAATGCTTTGTGTGCTATCAAATGTCACGATGTAACTGGGTGATTATAAAGATGCTCTACAGGTATGTCCGAAGGTGTTTGTTGAGTTGGCATAGATCGAGCTTAGGATTTGTCACTCCGAGTATCGGAGAGGTATCTCTGGGCCCTCTCGGTAATACACATCATAAGAAGCCTTGCAAGCAAAGTAACTAATGAGTTAGTTACAGGATGATGTATTACGGAACGAGTAAAGAGACTTGCCGGTAACGAGATTGAACTAGGTATGAAGATACCGACGATCGAATCTCGGGCAAGTAACATACCGATAGACAATGGGAATAATGTATGTTGTCATAACGGTTTGACCAATAAAGATCTTCGTAGAATATGTAGAAGCCAATATGGACATCTAGATTACGCTATTGGTTATTGACCGGAGAGGTGTCTCAGTCATGTCTACATAGTTCTCGAACCCGTAGGGTCCGCACGCTTAACGTTCGATGACGATATTGTATTATATGACTTATGTGATTTCGTGACTGAGGGAGTCTCGGATTAAGGGGTCCTCGGACAGCCGGACTATATGCATATGCCGGACTGTTGGACTATGAAGATATGAGATAGAAGACTTTGTCCCGTGTCCGTATGGGACTTTGCTTTGTGTGGAAGGCAAGCTTGGCGATTCGGATATGAAGATTCCTTTCTCTGTAACCGACTCTGTGTAACCCTAGCCCCCTCCGGTGTCTATATAAGCCAGAGGGTTTAGTCCGCAGGACGAGAACAATCATAATCATAGGCTAGCTTTTAGTGTTTAGCCTCTACGATCTCGTGGTAGATCTACTCTTATAATACTCATATCATCAAGATCAATCAAGCAGAAAGTAGGGTATTACCTCCATCGAGAGGGCCCGAATCTGGGTAAACATTGTGTCCCCCGCCTCCTGTTACCATTAGCCTTAGACGCACAGTTCGGTACCCCCTACTCGAGATCCCCCGGTTTTGACACTGACATTGGTGCTTTCATTGAGAGTTCCACTGTGTCGTCACCATAAGGCTTGATGGCTCCTTCAATCATCTACAACAACGCAGTCCAGGGTGCAGTCTTTCTCCCCGGACAGATTTTCATATTCGGCGGCTTCGCACTACGGACCAACTCGCTTGGCCATCTGTAGTAGATCGATAGCCCTGGCCATTAGGTCAGGTTTGGAAGCTTGAACTACACCACCGACATCCGCGGAGACTTGATCTTCGACGGATTCGAGCCCATGACAGCCGCGCCCTACCGCCATGATGAATATGACCTAAATCTGTCATCGGATTGTGTGCAGGAGATAGCGCCTGTAATCACTCTGGCCCTAGATCCAGAGCAAAGCGCGCCATCCAATGACGGGAATCTCAACCTTGCCACGGAGGCCGCAGACTCAGCCCGGGAGGGGCCGGGTTATACTCATAAGGAGTCATCTATATTGAAGCCCATGAAGACAAGCAATATGACGCTTTACTACAAGAGATTTAAAGGCCCGGGCCCCAAAGGCGGATTAGGGCCCGTAGACATAAACCGCCATGTATTATGTAACTTGTGTTGTAAGATAGGAAAGGGTAGAAATTGAGCCGGACACGTGTATGAGCCGGCGTCGGGATTCTGTAAACCGCCGGGCGTCAACCTGTGTATATAAAGGGATGACCCGGCGGTAGTTCAAGGACAAGTGAAAGATCGAGGATGTTGCATAGAGGGGGGGTGTGAATAGGCACTTTAAAATAATTACGGTTTAGGCTTGAACAAATGCGGAATAGACCTAGCGGTTAATTTGTCAAGCACAAAACCTAAAACAACTAGGCTCACCTATGTGCACCAGCAACTTATGCTAAGCAAGATAAGCAACTATGTGATAGCAAGATATATGACAAAGAACAATATGGCTATCACAAAGTAAAGTGCATAAGTAAAGGGCTCGGCTAAGAGATAACCGAGGCACACGGAGACGATGATGTATCCCGAAGTTCACACCCTTGCGGATGCTAATCTCTGTTTGGAGCGGTGTGGAGGCACAATGCTCCCCAAGAAGCCACTAGGGCCACCGTAATCTCCTCACGCCCTCGCACAATGCAAGATGCCATGATTCCACTAAGGGACCCTTGAGGGCGGTTACCAAACCCGTACAAATGGCGACCCTTGGGGGTGGTCACCGAACCCGTACACTTTGGCAAACCTTGGGGGCGGTCACCGGTACCCGTCAAATTGCTCGGGGCGATCTCCACAACCTAATTGGAGACCTCGACGCTTGCCCGGAGCTTTACACCACAATGACTGAGCTCCAAACAACACCAACCGTCTAGGGCGCCAAGGCACCCAAGAGGAACAAGCTCTAGGGTGTCCAAACACCCAAGAGTAACAAGCTCAAGGGTACCAAGCACCCAAGAGTAATAAGCTTCTCAACTTGTAACTTCCACGTATCACGTGGAGAACTCAAACCAATGCACCAAATGCAATGGCAAGGGCACACGGAGTGCCCAAGTCCTTCTCTCTCAAATCCCACCGAAGCAACTAATTGTCGGTGGGAAACGACACCTATGGGATCACTGGAATCCCTACTTCGGTTGCGGGGCGCGGGGATCGTGAGAAGAGCGGGACTAGTAGATAGCACCAAGGGGAATTACCCAGGTTCGGGCCGCAAAGATGCGTAAAACCCTACGATCCTGCTTTGCTGGATGTATTTAGTGTTCTGGAGCTCTTGAACTAGCTCTGGGTGCTGCTAGGTTCGAAAGAGACGAATCCTTCTCCAGTGCACCATGGGCCTCCTTTTATAGGCGAAAGGGGCTACCACAGTGGCACACAGGAGGTGGAAAGTGCTACAGCACTATGAGCTTATCACTGGTATTACAGGACACAGTGCATTTAATGCGAGGCTTAGGTGTCCCTTCACTTTATCGAGGACGAGAGCGAGGCCCATCCCATCCGTCGCCGCTCCTCCTTGCTTTGACACGCGCCCTGGCAGCGATGCATGTGGTGCTATGTAGGCCGGCAAGCAGCTGAGGTGGCGCGGTGGTGGAGCCTCCACGAAGGGCTGCATGTTGCCACGCAGGTGCCTGCCCAGCTGGTTGGGTCAGCAGCTGCATGCGAACGGCAGCGGAGACTTGCCTGGCGCGGGCCTGGCAGTGGCCCTGCTGGCGCGCTTGGCGAGGGCCTTGCCGGGTGGCCCGGCAAGGGTCTTGCCGTGGCGCGCTGGCGTCCCCGACAAGGATCTTGCCGGGGGTCTTGTGGGTTCCTTTGGTGAGGATCTCGGTGAGGATTGTTGCCTTCTTATCCTCATTTGATCTTGACTGTTCTTTGTCTTCACAAAGATCTGCATGCCACCGTGGAGGTGCCTCCCGAGCCTTGTCCCAATGCGTTTGTCTAGCGTTGGGGGGCTCAAAGGTGGCTCACTCAGCTGGTGTGGGCGAGCTGCCCCGGCAAGGGTCTTACCGGGGCCGCTGAGGCTGCCCCGGCAAGGGTCTTACCGGGGCCGCTGAGGCTGCCCCGGCAAGAGCGAGCTGCCCCGGCAAGGGTCTTACCGGGGCCGCTGAGGCTGCCCCGGCAAGAGAGAGCTGCCCCGGCAAGGGTCTTACCGGGGCCGCTGAGGCTGCCCCGGCAAGGGTTCTTGCCAGGTAAACCTGCTTCATCCATCCGATCTTTGTGGCCTTGGTCCTTGTCGTTGCTTTGTTTGTCTTGTGCCTTTGGCTTCTCTCCGTCTTCCCCTTCCTGCCTTGTTATGCGTGGCCGTGGCGGGTGGCTCTGACTGCCCGCACACAAGTAAAGGGGTCAAAAGGAGAGCCCCTACTCTTGTACACTGACAGGAGCCCCCGGGCCTCGGCCACACATAAGCGCAGCACGTTGTTGGGCCAGGCCCAGAACGGTGCACGAGCTATTGGGGCGGATTTTACCGCGGTAACTGCTCCGTCCACTGCGCTTCTCCACGACCCACGTTGAACGCGCGACGTGGGGTTCGTGCGTGCGCATGACGGAAACATGCTGGCGTCATCCCATGGTGGACAGTAAAGAGGCAGCTTGCGTGTCTCTTTGAGACTGCAGGGCCGTTGCTCATTTACTACCCTCGCTTGGGAACCATTGCTCCACGCGTCCCACTACGCCTATCCCTCGTGCCATGTTCACTGCATGCACGATGCAGGGCGAATGACAGGCACGCGGGATGTGAAAAGTTGTGCGCGTGTCTGGGTCAATTCCCACGCGCCTTCAATGGAGCGGGGAGGACAGTCGACGGCCCCGCTTGCTGTCACTTCAACAGGCCGGATTGGCCGAGAGGGGGCGGCCGAGCCTCGCCCCCGCCCCTTTATAAAGAGGGGAGCGGGAGGAACGGTGCCTCTCAACACTTCGCCACCTGCCTCTCCCCATTCCTGCTTCCTCCTTTCTTCTGCCATGGCGAGGGGGCACGACGACACTTCATCGATGGCGGCGAGGGTTTCGGCCAGACAGCGCATCGCTCCTCCCCAAGAGATCGTAGCGGCGGAGCCGGCCTCTAGAGGAAGGGGGAGGGGGCGAGGTCGAGGCCATCGTGGCGCTCAAGAGAGAGGAGGACGGGGCGGCAGATCGGCTTCGCCTTCGCCAGCGGCCCCTCCTCCAGTGGAGGGGCATGTCGGGGACAACCCTTGCGAGTTCTTCATCAGGCTGCGCCAGCCACCGCGTCGTCGTCTTCGCCTCCCGACTCCGTTTGCGTGGGAGATGGAGCTGGATCCGCCGCAGGCGTTGCAGCTGCATATGAGGGGTTGTGGGAACAGTGGGACATGGGCCAACGTCGAGTTCCCCGCCCCACACGTCATGTATCTCCATCGAGGGTGGAAGACCTTCGCTCGCATCCACAGCTTGACGGAGGGGCTCACCCTCCATTTCAAACTAATGGAGGGTGGCCTCCTCTGCGTCAAGATCTTCGGGCACCTCGGGACTCGCGCGAGGTGCTGCGTGGAGAGCTCCTTTGACGATGAAGATTCCTCCTCGAGCGAGGGTGACGAGGAGGACAATGGCAGCGACGTTGAGGGCAACGGGCGGTAGGATGACGGGTCCGACTAGGTGTCAGGCGCCACTCGGGTGGCACTGGCGACCCCATCATCCGTGTCACCGGCTCCTTGAACTTCTCAAGGTCGCTTCCTTGGGCGGCTGGTGTGGGGAGGCTGCGGAAGAGGAAGAGGGCGGGCGGCAAGGCCGTCAAGTCGGAGTACGCGGGCACCGATGCCTTCGTCCCGTATTGACGTCCTGCCGCCTCGTCTTCGAGCTCTTCCTCCGGCGCCGCCATCATCATCCAGCCCTCGGACGACCACCGAGATGTTCTCTTGGTGTCTTCTGCCACTTGTAGCTCGCCTAGGCGCCCCTTTTGGCCTTCTACTTTCTTGTTCCATTTCCTGAGGAGAGGGACAAGAAAGGAATTACGGGCACCTTATCTCCTTTTAGTCTTGTAAGCCTTCGGGCCTTTGTTAACTTTATAACTTGTAATCCCCTTGCTCATGTTTTTCATTTTGTATGAACTGTACCTGTACAGGATGTTTTTTAATGAAAAAGGGATGTTTGCCAGGTTTTTCGTTCGCAGGTGGAACCCGCGACAAGGAGTGAATCCTCGTTACCTTTAAGATAAATGTTTTTTCACCCGGCAACAGGCCTTGCCATCTCCCCACTTCACTCGACCTTTTTCATTCCCTTGGCGGAGGCAGGGATGAGGTGGGCTTAGGCTCCTCGTTTTATTTCCTTGCTGCCGCGACTACGACCAACTTTGGACCCAGGAGACAGTCCTTGGGTGCCTAAAAAGGGGAGCATGGTAGCTTAGAGATAGAACGGGGTTTCACGTATCCCAGTCCATAACGAAACTCATGATAGAGGATAGAGAACTTATCTGGATCTGCAGCCCCTGGCAACCTTGGCTTGCCGTGGATGGATCCTTGGTCTTGTAGCCCCCGGCAACTTTGGCTTGCCGGGGCCCGGACGCCGGTCCGTCCCTTTTCTTCCAAAGTAGTTCGACAAGAATACTCATGTGTCCTGTGAACCAAAGAAGACAGAAAAGAACAAAGAGACGTGCACTCGACCTCTAAGCTAGGGGTTAGCCGCTGCCAAGCACTATCTACCCTAACTGAGGAAGAAACTCTCCCTAGCATGCATGCTATATCTTAGGGCGCTAGCGCTTCGTTTATTTATGCTCAGGGTCTGCACCTGGCTTTGTACAAAGGGCTACATGCCTTGTCGGCAAGGCTTGTACAAAAGGGTGGCTTGCCGGGAGGCCCGACAGCCGCGCCTTATGGGTAAAACTTGCGGAGATGCTCGATGTTCCAGGAGTTGCTCACTGGAACGACATCTTCAGTCTCCAGCCGGACTGCGCCGGGCCTGGTGACTCGTGTTACCCGATAAGGGCCTTCCCAGTTCGGCGTCAACTTGTTGGAATTCTTGGCCGATTGAACGTGCTGAAGAACAAGGTCGCCTTCCTCAAAGCTCCGGGCATGAACCTTGCGGCTATGGTAGCGGCGCAAGGCTTGCTGGTAGCATGCTGCTCTCACAGTCGCCTGGAGACGATCTTCCTCAAGGAGCGTCACGTCATCTTGCCACAATCGCTCTTGCTCAAGCTCATCATAAGTGAGCACTCGAGGTGGCTCGTATATGAGTTCTGTGGGGAGAATTGCTTCTGCCCCATAAACCAGGGCAAAGGGTGTCTGGTCGGTGGCTCGATTTGGCGTCGTTCTGATCGACCAAAGAACCACCGGCAACTCATCAATCCAGCGCCTTCCACTCTTTTGCAGCCTGTCAAAAGTCTTCATTCTTAAGCCTCGAAGGACTTCAGCATTTGCTCTCTCCGCTTGGCCGTTGCTCCGTGGATGTGCCACGGAAGCAAAACAAACCCTGCTGCCGAGATCCTCAATGTATTGCATGAAGGCATGGCTTGTGAACTGTGTGCTATTGTCGGTGATGATCCTGTTGGGCACCCCAAAACGGCACACTAGTCCCTTGAAGAACTTGATAGCTCACTACGTTGTCACCTTCCTCACTGCTTCCACCTCTGGCCACTTTGTGAACTTGTCGATTGCGACGTACAAGTACTCAAAGCCCCCGACAGCACGGGGGAAAGGGCCCAATATGTCGAGCCCCCAGACCGAGAAGGGCCAGGAGAGAGGGATAGTTTGAAGGGCTTGAGCTGGTTGATGGAGCTTCTTTGAATGGAACTGGCACGCTTCACACTTGGTTACTAGTGTCTTCGCATCCTGGAGGGCGGTGGGCCAGAAGAAACCTTGCCGGAAAGCCTTGCCGGCAAGGGCCCTCGACCCTATGTGGGAGCCACATATGCCTCCATGTATCTCTGCCAACAGCTTTAGTCCTTCCTCCCGGGAGATGCATTTCAATTTCACCCCATTCGGTCTTCTTCTCTACAATATGTTATTAACGAATTGATACAGAGCAGACCGGCGGGCTACTCTTTCTGCCTCTTCCCGCTCCTCAGGAAGCTCTCCTTTTTGAAGGAATCAGACGGTGTGTTGTGCCCATGCCGGAGCCTGTGGCTCGACGACAAGGACCAAAGGCATCTCTTCTGCCACAGGAGCGGCCGCCTCCACGGCCATGACCTGAGGTACTGCGGAGTCGGTTGTCCCGCGGCAGGATCGGCATCCACGACACCATCTTCGTCGGCGGCTCCGGGGAGCTTGGTGGGGAAGTACTTGCCAGAGCCTAGCTTCCTCCGCTTGTTCTGCCCGGTCGACGCCTCAACGGATGGTTGAGTTAACTAAAGCACAAAAGTACCTGGTTCCACAGGTAGCTTGAGGGCAGCGCGCTTTGACAGGTAGTCGGCGATGTCGTTCTTTGTCCGAGGGACATGCTCCGCTTGTATACCATCAAAGCGCTCCTCCAGTTTCCTCACATCATCTACGTAAGCTTCCATCAACGGGCTTTGATAATCTTTGTTGACCTACCTGACGACGAGTTGCGAGTCACCCCTGATGATGAGCTTTTTAACTCCGAGGTCCGCCGCGATCCTGAGACCAGAAAGCAAACCCTCGTACTCGGCAGTGTTGTTGGTTGACATTTCCTGGGGAAAGTGCATTTGGATGACGTACTTGAGGTGCTCACCGGTGGGTGCGACAAGTAGCACACCGGCACCGACGCCTTGCAGCAAAAAGGCCCCATCAAAGTACATGATCCAGTTGCCGCTTGTTCCCTCGCTGGGGAGAGTAGTCTCCTGTACCTCTTCGTCAGACGTCGAGGTCCATTCTACAACAAACTCCACCAAGACTCGGCTTTGGATTGTCGAGGTACTTTCAAACTTTAGACCAAAACTTGACAGCTCTAGGGCCCATTCCATGATCCTTCCTATTGCATCTGGGTTATGCAGTATTCGTTGCAACGGAAGGCGGGTAACCACGGTGATCTCGTGCACTTGGAAGTAGTGGCGCAGCTTCCTCGAGACCATAAGGAGGCAGAAGAGCAATTTTTGCACACCTGAATACCTCAACCTAGCTCCCTGCAAGAGGGAGCTGACGAAGTAAACCGGGTGCTGCACCATCTTCTCCCCTTGCGCCACTTCACCTGGCCGTGCGGGTCCTATCGTACTGGCTCTAGTCTTGCCGGGACCGAGCCTTGCCGGTGACTCAGTCTTGCCGGGACCGAGCCCTGCCGGGGAGGGTTCTGGCCCGCCAGACGTTGACTCTGCCGTTGCTGCTGTCTCCTCGTCAACCTCTCTCTGCGCCACTAGTGCGGTGCTAACCACCTGATTTGTTGCCGCTAGATAAAGCAGCAACGGTTCCTGTGGTTTGGGCGCAACCAGCACCGGGGTAGAGGAGAGGTATTTCTTCAAATCTTGTAGCGCTGCCTCGGCCTCTGGGGTCCACTCCACTAGCCCTACCTTCTTCAAGATCTTGAAAAAAGGAAGGGCACACTCCGTGGACTTGGAGATGAACCGGCTCATGGCAACAACGCAGCCAGTGAGCCGACGCACATCCTTGATCCGTTTGGGTGCCTCAATCTGCTCGTTGGCCTTGATCTTATCTGGGTTTGCTTCAATCCCGCGCTGGGACACAAAGAACCCGAGAAGCTTGCCAGACAGGACGCCGAAGACACACTTCTCAGGGTTCAATTTGAGGTTGATCTTGCGCAGGTTTGCAAATGTTTCCTCCATATCTTGCACTAGGGTGCTTTGTCCTTGGTTTTGACCACTATGTCATCCATATAAGCTTCCATATTTCTATGCAGTTGGGGCTCAAAACCAATTTTGACCGCTCTTGCAAAGGTTGAGCCAGCACTCTTCAACCTGAAAGGCATCCGTAAAAAGCAATACGTACCACATGGGGTGATAATTCTGTCTTCTCCTCATCCTCTTTTGTCATGAAGATCTGGTGGTATCCCGAGTAGGCGTCGAGGAATGATAAAAGGTCACACCCGGCCGTGGAGTCAACAATCTGGTCAATGCGCGGTAACGGGAAGGGTTCTTTGGACAAGCCTTATTGATGTCTGTGTAATCAATACACAGCCTCCACTTCCCATTTGCCTTGCGCACTACTACCGGATTGGCCAACCACGTCGGATGGAGTACTCCTCTCACCAGGCCTGCCGCCTCTAGCTTTCTGATTTCCTCCGTGATGAACTCCTGCCTCTCTAGAGCTTGCTTCCTAACCTTCTGCTTGACGGGTCGTGCATGAGGACAGACAACAAGGTGGTGCTCAACCACCTCCCTGGGAACGCCGGGGATGTCGGAGGCTTGCCATGCAAACACATCGACATTCGCCCACAGGAAGGTGATGAGCTCTCTTTCCTATTTGCCATCGAGGGTGGAGCTTATGGTAAAATCTCCCCCCATGCCATCCTCCTTGACGGGAACCTTCTTGGTCTCTGGTGGTGTGGCTCTGGACTTCTTGCTCTTGCTGGCGAAGCTCTCTGGCACGTTCTCAACGGAAGCGCAACACCCCTAAGAGGTGCGCTTGCCAGAGCGGGTGCAAGGGGTCTCGCCGGTCTTTTCCCCCCCGGGGCTCTGTCGGCAGGAGCAGGTGCCTTAGCGGCAGCTGCTGCAACTGCTTCCTGGTAGAGTTGGTCGGCGCAGATCACCGCATCTCTCTTGTCAGAGGGGACAGTGATGATGTTCATTGGCCCGGGCATCTTAAGCATGTTGTAGGCGTAGTGTGAAGCCGCCATGAACTTGGCTAGTGCTGGGCGGCCGAGGATCCTGTTGTAAGGCAAGGGGATCTCGGCTACATCGAAAACAATCATTTCCGTCCTGTGGTTCAGCTCGCTCCGAATGTCACGGGCAGCGTGACCTTTCCCTTTGGCTGGCTCCTCCCTGGGTTAACCCCTTGGAACGTGCCCGTCTCCTCGAGGTCTCCATCGAGGATCTGAAGCCTTTTGACGACAACAGGCAAGATCAAGTTTAGGCCGGCCCCGCCGTCAACCAACATCTTTGTCACCTTGAGGTTGCGGATTGTTGGTGAAACCAACAACGGCAAGCACCCAACCGCAGTAGTGCGGTCAGGGTGGTCCTCGGTGTCGAAGATGATGGGCGTGCTGGACCATTTCAGCGGCTTCCGTGCGTCGAACGATGGCTCCATCGCTATGATCTCACACGCCCACTGCTTGAGTTGGCGGTGGGACGTGTGCAGCGAGGCGCCACCATCGACGCACATGGCCTCTGTGGCTTTCTAAAACTCGTGGTCGCCGGACTCATCGTCCTCGTCATGATCATCGTCTTCCTACTTCTTGTCGCGGCCTCGAGCGGGCCTCTCCTGCTGATTATCCTTGCCGCCGCGGCCTCCTTGGCCGCCACGTTTCTTGCTAGATCCCTCGGCACCATCTGGGCCTTTCTCCTTGTCCCGCCGCTCATACTCAGCTTTCTGCTTCTCGGCAGCAGCTCTACCTGCCGACAGTTTTGGAGATCATGGCCCTTGGTGCGGTGGATCTTGCAATACTTCTTGTCGGAGCCCCCTGGCTTATCGGCAGCCGCCAAGGCCCGACAAGCGGCACACCCGGCAACCTCCTTGCCGGAGTCACTTGCCTTGGGTTTCTTGGTGGCGCCGGTATCGTCAGATCCCTCGATGGCAAGCACGGTCTTGCTCCTGCGCTTCCTATTACGGCACCGGCCCTTCTTCGCCGGGGTGGCGGTATCATCCGTGGAGTCAGCTTCCGCACCGGCGTCTTCGCCGGGGTACTTCCTTCCCTCTTCAGCGCGAGCGCACCGATCGGCCAGAACATAAAGTTCGGCCACATCTCTGACCTTGTTCATCGCTGGCTCTTCACGCATCTTACGATTGCGCACATTCTGATGGAATGCACTGATCACGGCGGCAGGATGAACGTCGGGGATGTTGTACTACACTCGGCTGAACCTTTGGATGTACTCGCGCAAGTTCTCCCCTTCCTTCTGGGGGATGATGTGTAAATCACTCGCCTGGCCATGAGCCTGGTGACCTCCGGTAAAGGCACCAACAAACTCATGGCATAGATCCGCCCAAGAAGGGATGGAATCCACCGGCAAGTGCATCAACCATGACATAACATTAGGCTTGAGTGCCAAGGGGAAGTAATTGGCAAGCACCTTATCGTCGCAGGCTCCAGCAGCTTGCATCGCGATGGTGTAGATGCTGAGGAACTCTGACGAGTGAGTCTTGCCATTGTACTTCTCACCAACGTCAGGCTTGAACGTACGGTGGGAGGGCCACTGGAACTGCCGCAACTCACGGGTGAAAGCCGGACAACCCACCTCGTAGGGTAGGCCACCGTAACCTCCCGGCGCTGGGTGGTCCGTAGCAGGCCCTGCCCGCCTGTCCGACTGGTGGCACGCGTTACGTCAGCGCTCGATGGCAGTTCGAGCGTCCTCATGAACCCACTCCCGAAGGACTTGATGCTAATCACGGTTGGTTCGCGGGTCGGACGACGCGATGGAGATATCGTCTCGAGCGTCGTCACGATGAACCGACGCCCGGGGTGGCCGGGATGGAGGAGGGGAGTGCATCGTGGCTGCATCACCTCCGGCACGGACTTCGCTGGCATGCGGTGGCCCGATGGAGCGACGGACTACGGGTCCCGCCGGCCGCAACTCATCGTTGTTGGCGATGCTAACGAGGCTCCAGACGGTGGCCCTCCATTCGTCGAGCTTCTCCACGGCGGGAGGGAAATCGAGGAGAAGCTATGCGCGCTAGGGCTTCCGCTGGCGTGGGTGGCGGCGAGAGCTGGGTGGACCGTGATGCGCCTCGACTTCTAACCACGTTAGAAGGAGTTGCGTCACGGCCCCACAGCCGTTCGCCACCTCCGTCAGCACCACGGCGCGCATGCTGGCCCTCCTCATCATGTGATGGGCGCACGGGACTCTTCCTAGGGCGGCGCGTAGGGTCACCAGCAGGGTGACGCTGCCCATCATGCACAACCTGGGAAGAGCGCGTCGTGGGCGCCGATGTTGGTGTCTTGGAGGCCGACGTGCCGCTGTCTGGCGGGATAGCGGCGCCCCTGGAGGGCCCCGCGCCACCTGCGGGGGGCCCGACTCTGTCTCTGGAGCCCGCGACTGGTGGCTCGTCGCCTAGCGCGCGAACGACGCCACTCGCCAGGCCCGAACCGCCAGGGTGGTGTGGATGTTTGCGGGCCGTGCCATGGGTTCTCTCCGCGACTGGTCCACACCGGTAGTGGCAACACGGTCCCGGACGAACCGATCGCCGTGGTCGTCTTCTTCTTAGGAGCCATGGCGATGAAGAACAGCTAGGTCAACTGCTAGACCAGATTCTCACAATTACGCGCCCCCTACCTGGCGCGCCAAAGATGTCGGTGGGAAACGACACCTATGGGATCACTGGAATCCCCACTTCGGTTGCGGGGCGCGGGGATCGTGAGAAGAGCGGGACTAGTAGACAACACCAAGGGGATTTACCCAGGTTCGGGCCGCAAAGATGCGTAAAACCCTACGATCCTGCTTTGGTGGATGTATTTAGTGTTCTGGAGCTCTTGAACTAGCTCTAGGTGCTGCTAGGTTCGAAAGAGGCGAATCCTTCTCCAGTGCGCCATGGGCCTCCTTTTATAGACGAAAGGGGCTGCCACAGTGGCACACAGGAGGTGGAAAGTGCTACAGCGCTATGAGCTTATCGCTGGTATTACAGGACAAAGTGCATTTGATGTGAGGCTTAGGTGTCCCTTCACTTTATCGGGGACGGGAGCGAGGCCCGTCCCATCCCTCGCCGCTCCTCCTTGCTTTGACGCGCGCCCTGGCCAGCGATGCATGCGGTGCCATGTAGGCAGGCAAGCAGCTGAGGTGGTGCAGTGGTGGAGCCTCCACGAAGGGCTGCATGTTGCCACGCAGGTGCCTGCCCAACTGGTTGGGTCGGCAGATGCATGCGAACGGCGGTGGAGACTTGGCTGGCGCGGGCCTGGCAGTGGCCCTACTGGCGCGCTTGGCGAGGGCCTTGCCGGGTGGCCCGGAAAGGGTCTTGCCGTGGCGCGCTGGCGTCCCCGGCAAGGACCTTGCCGGGGGTCTTGTGGGTTCCTTCAGTGAGGATCTTGGTGAGGATTGTTGCCTTCTTATCCTCATTTGATCTTGACTGTTCTTTGTCTTCACAAAGATCTGCATGCCACCGCGGAGGTGCCTCCTGAGCCTTGTCCCAATGCGTTTATCTAGCGTTGGGGGGCTCAAAGGTGGCTCACTCAACTGGTGTGGGCGAGCTGCCCCGGCAAGGGTCTTGCCGGGGCCGCTGAGGCTGCCCCGGCAAGGGTCTTGCCGGGGCCGCTGAGGCTGCCCCGGCAAGGGTTCTTGCCGGGGAAACCTGCTTCGTCCATCCGATCTTTGTGGCCTTGGTCCTTGTCATTGCTTTGTTTGTCTTGTGCCTTCGGCTTCTCTCCGGCTTCCCCTTCCTGCCCTGTTATGTGTCCGTGGCGGGTGGCTCTGACTGCCCGCGCACAAGTAAAGGGGTCAAAAGGAGAGCCCCTACTTTTGTACACCGACACTAATGCTAGGGAGGAAGATGAGAGGAAGAACAAGAAGGAGAACACCAAGAACTCCAAGATCTAGATCCAATGGGTTCCCCTCACATAGAGGAGAAAGTGATTGGTGAAAATGTGGATCCAGATCTCCTCTCTCTTTTCCCTCAAAAACGAGCAAGAATCCATGGAGGGATTGAGAGTTAGCAAGCTCGAAGAAGGTCAAAAATGGGGGAAGAACACGAGCTCAAAGTATAAGGTTCAATGGGGAAGAAGACCCCCTTTTATAGGTGGGAAAAAAAATCCAACCATTATGCTCACAGCCCGCACAGAGCGGTACTACCACTCCAAGAGCGGTACTAAAGAAATACTTCCGTGCCTACCTCCGCTAAGCAAAACACGAGATTTTTGGGACGGAGCAGTACTACCGCTCAGGAGCCACGGTAGTACAGCTCTGGAGCGGTAGTACCGCTCAGGAGCCGCGGTAGTACCGCTTAGGAGCCGCAGTAGTACCGCTCTGGAGCGGTAGTAAAAATTTACATCCGCTCTAGTCGCGGTAGTACCACTGCAACCTTTACCAAAACAGCCACAACTTTTGCAAACGGACTCCGAACTGAACGAAACTAAGTTTGTTGGAAAGCTAACGACATGGGCTAACACAATATTGATAGAAATATCAATAAGAAGCAAATGCGAAAAGGCCCATAAGAAAATGGTGAGAACCCTTCCTCGGATAAGACCGGTAAAACCTCCAACACCGAAAACATCATAGAAGACGCATGCGAACTCCGTTTTTGATGAACTCAAGCTTGTCATCAAGATGACCATAAGCTCTAAGACTCACAAATAGAACCAAACAAGAACCAAGAAACATGATGCAAGGATGCAATGGTTTGATCTTTCTACTAACGATACGATCAAGCTACCAACTTGAGAGCCCCCCTTGATAGTACGGCAAACGATCCTATAACCCGGTCTCCCAGTTACCACCACGAGACCGGTAAAATAGAAAACCTATCAAGGGTAAACCTTTGCCTTGCACATGGTCCACTTGAGCTAGATGATGACGATCTTGACTCCCTCAAGTTGGACCACCTTTCTTGATTGCATTGGCTCGATGAAGACTAGATGATTGCTCCCCCATAGTCCACTATGGGTGAGCCACTCTTCGGCACATCTTCACAAGTCCATTGACACTACAATGGATGGAAAGATTCAAGCAATTAATCTCTTCATGATGCTCCACTTGAACTTGCACACGGCAATCTTGATGACGATCACCACTTGATGTCGTCCTTTCCATGGGTTGTATGATATCTTCCTCTTGACGCAAGCCCATGGACACGTACCTAACCCCACATAGAACTCTCACATAGACCATGGGTTAGTACACAAAGTGCAACGAACAATGCTTACCATACCATGGGATCACTAGATCCCTCCCGGTACATCTTCTACGCTTTGTGAGTTGATCAACTTGATTCACTCTTGACTTAGTCTTGATCAACCTTGAATCTTTCCAACTCTCTTCATTTGGATGATGTCTTGAAGGTAAACATGAATGATCACACAATCTTCTTCTTCAAGACATGCTTGCAATAAGCTCAACACTCACATGACCAATCTTTGGATAATTCCTTAATAGCACCTTGGTCAACTCATAAACTCCTTGAAACCAACACATGGACTTCAAGAAAAGCCTATGGACAAAACCTTCAAATATAACTCAAGGCAACATTAGTCCATAGAGATTGTCATCAATTACCAAAACCAAACATGGGGGCACCGCATGTTCTTTCAACAAGAAACAACAACTCGAGAGCCAGGTAAAGCGGATTCTCTCCCTGATCATCGAGACCTCATCAATTCCACCACAACTGGATCGTTGGCTTTTACCTTCACCGCAAGGGCCGAACCAGTATAAACTCCCCGTGTCCTTTGTCCGCTTTAACTCCTTTAAGCTAATCTCGTTGCGATGGCTCCACGACTATGTCCTCACACTAGGACATCTGACGTGATAATTACACAATAGTTGGCGCCCACCGTGGGGCGATCACACGATGGTTTCGAGTTCTTAAAGGGCAACTTCGAAGGACTCAAGGGATAGGCCATGGGCCGGATGACCAAGAGTCGTCGCGGCAAGCTCTACATCGATGACGCAGGCTGGGGCCCCGACGCCGGCTCAATCGAGTACGGGTATCGGGTCCCCTTTGGAAGAATTCACGTCTTAATCGACAAGATCGGCGGACCGGGCCCTAAGCCAGACATCTGTGCTGACCTCATTGAGACGGCTCGCGTGCAAGTCCTGCCCGGGATCAGCCTGCCATGAAGCGTGTGTTCATAGGATTCATCAATGGTGCGGAGTCTGAACCGGTGTCCGACGGTGAGACGGTAGTTTATTATAATGGCGAATCATCCACCGGTGAGACCGAGTCACTATACCAACTGCAAGATGGCCGGTTTGGGGGCTGTTCCAATGGCGACAGAATTCCGAACCCCCTTGAACCGCTGAACTGGGTTACGATCTTGATGGCTGGTACGCATCCCACGTTGCACTCCTCAACTGCAGCAGCGATGATTTCCGGATCGGCAGCCGGGGCAGGAGGCCCCGCGCGCCGGCCGGCTCAAGTTCTGTCTAGTTTATTGGACGCCTGGACGATATTGTTGACCACAGAGGTTACCCCGGATAATCAAGACCAACATAACATGGAGGTCACGAAGCTGCGAGATCAAATAGCTCAGACCAAGGAGGACTTGGCGGCTGAGGAAACCGGGATGGCTGATGAGAGGGCCGCTTTAGATGCTCAGGCACAGCGGATTCAGGCAGAGAATTACCGGCTCATGCTGGATCAGAATGCTTCAAACGACGTGTTAAAGAGGAGGCATCGGTCTCGTCTGCCACCAGTTTATGAAGCAATGAATCTCTTCAACACGCCAGGAGCAGGAACCAGTAATTCGGCAGCAATGAACCGGGTAGAAGCACCAGGGACATGAGTGTCGGATCAGCCACGGGTATAACTGGCCATGGGAAGCCCGACCCGTCCGGCCCGGCCCAAAAAAGCCCGACCAGGCCCGACCTGACGCTGCCCTCGGGCCGGGCTCGGGCCTAGATTTTGAGCCCGAAGGCTGGGCCGGGCCAGGGCCGGGCCCATCATTTTTGCGTTTTCTGAAGGTCGGGCCGGGCCGGCCCAGAGCCCGATGGGCTTTTATGTGTTTCGGGCCGGGCTTGGGCCCAGAAAATAGGCCCGATGGCCGGGCCAGGCCGGGCTCGGGCCTGGATTTTTTGCGTCGGGCTTGGCTAGGCCCGACCCGAAGCCCGGCCGGCCCGAGGTATGGCCAGGTATAGCCACGGGTGACGGACCCGCTTCGACGGACCCATGACCCGCCGCAGTACATGCCGACACCGCCGGTTCACTTCCCCACCCCTTTGGATAACATGATTGCTGCGGCATCGCGGTTGGAAGCTATTCCAATGGAGGGTGAGTCTCCAGCAGTAGTTGAGACGTGGCAGACCAGAGATCTCCTTCAAACGGCTATGGTTCAACAACAGGCTTATTCGTATAGTCGAGATAGAATTCATTCAACCCCTGGCCCGAGCAGGAGTTACAATAGGCACATTGATGAACCAGCTGTGTCAAGCAGTGCGCGGAACCGTGACGCCCCTCGAGGGCCTAATCCGGCGCGCGGTGGTGCAAATGCTTAGGACGTGGTGGATAATGGTAGAGCGCGTCGAGAAGCCGAGTTAGCGGCGCGGTACGCGGACCGTCAGCTTACTCCGGTTCGTCCGACAACATCAGTGGAACCAGGTCTTGCTTTCAGCTCTTGGGGTGCCGTATCTCACCCCGGCTCTACGCAATGTGCGACTGCCTAAGGATTTCAAGGATCCGCATAAGGTGCCCAATTACACCGCTGATTTACCCCCTGAGTCATGGGTCGAAAGTTATGAGATGGCAATGGAGATGCTGGATGTGGATGAGGCAGCATGTGCTAAGTACTTCACCATGATGTTGGATGGAACGGCCCGCACTTGGCTGAAAAGTTTGCCAGCTAATTCCATTGGGTCATGGGCCGAGTTAAAGGCCCAGTTTATAACGAATTTCAAGGACACGTGCAAGCAACCCATGTCAATTGTGGATCTAGCCATCTGTGTCCAAGAAAAGGCAAGTCGACAACTAATTGGGTGCACCGGGTTTCAGAGATCTTGCATTCATTGGACCGCATCAATGTCGATTCAGCAGTCATAACATTGGAGGGTAATTGCCGTTTTAAGCGTTTGAAGTTGAAGTTGGGACGGCTCAAGCGTCACTGCAATGACATGGGAACACTTATGGCAGCTCTAGTTAAGTATGCTGACTCTGATAGTACCAAGGATACCGAGTCTGACGATGAGAAGCCGGGGAAGGGAAAGAAGAACGGCGGCGCAAAAGGGTAGCAACATAACCAGGCGGGCCATGGGAACAATGGTAAGCGTAAAGCGGATAGTAATTCAGAATTTGTGGCTAACACTAATGCGCAGGACAATGGCCAGTGTCGTAAGGGTAAACCACCCCCGCGGAGTGGAGGATCAGGTGTCAACCTTGAGCCCTTGCTAAATCAGCCTTGCCCGAGGCATGGGACGCGAGAAAAGCCAGCTATGCACCTTTGGAAGGATTGCTTTATTATGCGGGAGTTCAAAAACTCGGATCTTTTCCGATATGATCATGGACCGTCCGGCGGTTCAGGAACCGGGTCTCATGGGCCTGGTTATGGTGGAGAAAATTCTGGCTCAGGATTTCAAGGTAATCCGGGCGGACATGGCAATCAAAGCAATCAGGTCAACCAGGGTGGTTATAATCAACAGGGAAATCAGTAGCAGCAACAGTCTGGTTACCAGAGTCACCGAAGCAATTGAATAGTGGGTAGTATCATGTCTTTACCACTAGCCTGTGCAAGCGCGATTAGAAGCTTCATAAAAGGGTAGTGAATTCCGTTGAACCGGCGGTGCCCCATTACTTGCGTTGGTCTGAACAGCCCATTGTGTGGAGTCGAGAGGATCATCCGCCCCGGGTTGATAATCCGGGTCATCTGGCGTTGGTGGTGGCGCCTCAGGTTGGAGGTTATAAGTTCACCAAGGTGCTCATGGATGGAGGGAGCAGTATCAACATCTTGTATTATGAAACCTTCCGTCATATGGGGTTGACAGACAAGAATGTTAACCCGTCGAACACCATTTTCCACGGTGTGGTGCCTGGTAAATCGGCTTATCCGGTCGGTAAGATAGCTCTGGAAGTTGCTTTTGGAGATGATCATGATTCGAGATCAGAGACCTTGACTTTTGAAGTGGTGAAAATCAGGATCCCGTACCATGCCCTGTTTGGACGGCCGGCTTATGCTAAGTTCGTGGCAAGGCCCTGTTATGTTTATCTGCAACTCAAGATGTCGGGTCATAAGGGGACCATCACAGTACATGGAAGCCGAAAGATCGCTTGGAATGTGAGGATGGTGATGCAGCTTATGCTGAGTCGGTTTGTGCAACAGAGGAGTTGAAGTTCTACAAAGACAACATTGATCCGGTGGATATGACTTCTTTGAAAAAACCAACTACAGAGCACGATCCGGCTTTGAAATTTAAATCGGTTGATGAGACTAAGTTGGTTGATTTTGTTCTTAGAAATTCATCCAAGAAGTTTAGCATCAACGCTAACCTGGATGCGAAATAGGAAGGCGCGCTCATCGCGTTCATCCGTGAGAATCGGGACATCTTTGCATGGAAACCTTATGACATGCCAGATGTACCGAGGGAACTCGCTGAGCACACACTACAACAAAAAGACACATCCGTGACATTTTGGGCCGAACGAATTTTTTTCTGTCATACATATGACACTTCTATGATGATAATTGTGACAAAACCCGGTATCATCATAGATGTGGTGGGCTCCTATTCTATGACAAAAAATCATGACAGAAAATGGGCTTTTCGTCCTGGGCGGGCCGGAGACGCAACTGCATGACATTCTTTGGGCCATCCATGACGGAAAAAACCGTGGTAGAAGCAAGGGCGAGGAAAATTTCGGGGAGTTCCTGGTTACGGTGGGAGGTCGAGGGCCGAGCGAGGCGCGTTTCTCTCGTACACGTACTCGCGTGTGTGCTAGGCGTTGGCTCTAACTGAACCCGAGCGATGCGTTGGGCTCTAACTGAACCCAAGCGATTGCACTGCAGGCTACGCATTACTGAACCCGAGCGATCGATCAATGGCTGTTAACTGAAAACGATCGAGCGATTCCTTCGCTACTGCTGCTAACTGAAGCCGATTGATTGGATGGAAAGTGAGTGTTGCGGGGGGGGGGGGGGTGGATGAACAGTGAGCGGTGGCGTTGCCTCTGGATGAACAGGACCCCGTGGTGTGGAGGGCTGGATGAACAGTAGACGGTGGAGGGGTGCCCATGGAGGGGTGGTTGAACAGGATCCCGTGGTGTGGAGGGCTGGATGAACAGTAGACGGTGGAGGGGTGCCCGTGGAGGGGTGGTTGAACAGTAGCCGGTGGAGTAGCGCACAGTGGAGGCTGGATGAACAGGAGCCCGTGGAGGCTGGAGGAGGTCTACGGTAGCCCGTGGAGGCTGGGGGAGGTCGACGGTGGAGATGAACAGTATCCCGTGGAGTCCCGTTTTGCGGTACGCCACACCCCTCCCGATGAACAGGACCCCCGTTTCGACTGTAGCGCTCCAACACAAGTCCGTTTCGTCCGTTTTGCGGTACGCCACACCCCTCCCGATCAACAGGACCCCCGTTTTGACCGTAGGAGGTCCGTTTCGTCCGTTTTGCGGTACGCCACACCCCTCCCGATCAACAGGACCCCCATTTTGACCGTAGGAGGTCCATTTCCTCCATTTTGCGGTACGCCACACCCCTCCCGATCAACAGGACCCCGTTCCAAACGTAGGAGGTCCATTTCCTCCGTTCTTCGGTACGCCAGGCCTCGTTTCCATCGCCTATTCCGTCCAAGTCCTCCCGATGAACACGATCACGCATTCCGTTCTGACCCAGTCGGTTGGCTCCCACGCGTTCCGTTGCCTCCTGATGAACACGACACATTTCGTTGCCTCCCCATGAACATGACGCATTTCGTTACCTCCCCATGAACACGAGCATTCTGTTGCCTCCCCATGAACATGACGACGATGCTGTTTCTCCGTTCCGACCCAGCCATGTACATGAGCCCTGGCCATACGTATGCGCGAGTAGGAGTTCGAGACCCCGCCCATATGTACGTACGTGGCCGTATTTTCTTTCTTGCACCCTGGCGGTTCTACGTACGTGTACATGCTACATGCGCGCCTCTACTACGACACGTGCGCGCCTCTACTACGACATGTGCACGCCTCTACATCGACCAGTATGTACATACACGTTCGCGACCAGAATGACAACACTACGTACGCTTCGACCAGGTGGATCCCGACTGTCAGGCACATCCTTGCCTGCGAAGATGTAGCTGGTGGGTCCCAGTAGTCAGGGGGGCGAATCGTTTTGTTTTTTTGCCCGGACACACTTCCTTGCGTGCGAAGGTGTAGCTGTTGGGTCCCAGCAGTCAGGGTGGTGAATCGTTTTTTTTGCCTGGACGCACTTCCTTGCGTGCGAAGGTGTAGCTGGTGGGTCCCAGCAGTCGGGGGGTGAATCGTTTTTTTCGGACGCACTTCCTTGTGTGCGAAATGTAGCTGGTGGGTCCTAGCAGTCAGGGGGCGAATCATTTTTTTCGCGAAATACGGTGGACCGTCCGGTGGGTCCCCGCTGTCAGGTGGAGGAATAATTATTTTGCACGTAATAAGGAGGCACTTCCTTGCGGCTGCCGTGGACCCAGCTGTCAGCCTCTCCACGTACAGTCCACGTCCGATGGAAGTCGTTCCTTGACCACGTTGACCACGCCGTGCCGAGAGCACCACAGCGGTGGACGACGGTGAGGCCTAGGAAGGGGACGACGCGGAGCCGAGGAAGACGGGGCAGTGGATGCACTCGCGGAGAGGAGTGCGAGGGTTCACTGGTTCGGATGCGCTGCCGTCGCCGCATAATAACAGGGGATGTGGGTGAGTGGAGGGATGGCCTGTCCAGCGGTGGGAGTAGTAGGGGGCGGTGAGGCCTCCGCGGCAGCACAGCCGGCCACGGGAGGCAGGAGCAGGCGGCACGACCGGCGCTGCTTTGGGCGGCTGGAGCAAGAAGGCCAGAGGTTGAAGAACCACGACGGCCGTTGGATGGACATCATACAGTCACTACAGCTAGAATCGTTTATATTGACTAAGTTGACAAAGCCCTTTGTACGTCAACTTAGTAGGCCCACAGGTCAGCTCTGAAACAGTGCGCCCCAGATGTCAGGGGGAGGAATCATTTTTTGGGCGGGTGAAGCTAGAATATCCGAGATTGAAGAAGAAGCATGGCATCTGTTGGATGGACATCCAACGGTTACTGCTGCTAGAACCGTGTGTTGACTATAAGTTGACAAAGCCTTGCATCCGCGTCAACTCTGTTTTTTTAGGGGACGCGTCAACTTAGTAAGGCCAGAAGTGTGTGGCAGAGAACTTATAGCCCATTTGAGATTTGTAAGAATGTGTAGCCCATTTTTGAATTCTAATGGAATTTACTACAGCCCATTTACAGTTTGTTAAAAGTACAACCCATTTCAACCAACCGTTCAAAACAGAATTCAATAAAATTTCCCACATTTTGATGGGATCCGAATATTTTTATCCCGAAATTTCTAGTCATATTAAATACAATTTCAATATAAATTTATATTACGTAAAAATCCAACAAAACATTGCGCTCGCAACAATTAATGAAATTAAAATTTTCAATATCCAAAAATAATATTTTATAAAGTAATCACGTGTTTGGTGTATTTTTTATAGTCACTACCCAGTTTTTATAATTACATCCCATTTATTATTTCTTAAAGCCCATTTTATTTTTAAGCATAATGCATCCCTCCTTGGAAAGATTTGCAGCCCAGCGGGGCGGAGAATAACAACTTGACCTTGCCTGGGTATTCCTAAAAAAAAGTATAGCTGGGCTAGCCATTTTCAGCTTGAAAAAAAATTAATATCTGGGCTCGATATCTGGCCTGGGCTAGACGGGCCACAGCCCGCCCAGTTAATACCTGCAGCGATGTTTTCGTTGTTGTTCAGAGGAGAAAAATTAATATCTGGGCTAAACATCTAAAAACTCTGAAGTGCTCACACCTCAAAAACACAAATACTGCTCGAGCTGCTTGGTCCCAGCTATCGACCGCTTCTTGTGCAATTCTCTCGTTTATTGACTACTCCCTTCTTTCCGGTTTATAATGCTCAATTAAAAAATCTCACCAATCAAGGTAGATGGCGAGTGGTGGAATAATTTTTGTAGTTTTGCAAAAGCACCTAATTAATGCTCTGATTATCCTC
Source organism: Triticum aestivum (assembly GCF_018294505.1). Classification (NCBI taxonomy): domain Eukaryota; kingdom Viridiplantae; phylum Streptophyta; class Magnoliopsida; order Poales; family Poaceae; genus Triticum; species Triticum aestivum. The sequence goes on along the minus strand of NC_057798.1, from coordinate 256,349,640 downwards.
AAAAAATTATGTTTATCAATGCATTAATTGCAATGCATGCATGCATAAAGTACATGCATTGGTCAATTTTCTCTTAATACTTGCATGCAAAGATTTAATGCACCTTGGAATCTGAACATGTGATGGAAAACAACCAAATTGAGCCTTATAAAATGGAAAAACTAAAATTTTGAGATAGGCCCTATAAACCGGAAATGAGGGAGTACATAGGTTGACAATGGTGTGAGATCGTGATGTCAGGAAACTAGGAGGAAGCAAAATAAATTATATATATATATATATATATATATATATATATATATATATATATATATATATATAATAAGGAGGCACCTGCGTACGTGAGGCTATGGACCTGGTGGGTCCCCATTGTCATCCTCTCCAAGTAAAGTCATCTCCTCGCCCGCGCGCGCTTTCCACCCGAAACAGTCAACGCCGCCCGTCCCGCTTCCTGGTGCAGGCGATTGCTCCACCTTCAAACGACACAAGTGCCGTCTGTTCGTCCATCTACCGCCCACATTAATGATACGCGGATGCCGAGGCGGCTACTCCGACGCCACACGACCGTCCCTCCGCCCGCCCACCATTGCTATATAAACTGCTGCGCCGGCCATAGCTGCAGTCATCCGCATCCGTTCCTTTTCTCCTGTCCACACCACTACTGCCCACCATGGCTTCCTCGCGCTTCAGCGCTCTTCGGGACGGGCAGATGACGGACCACAAGGAGATGGCAGCCATTGCTGCCGACCGGCTGACCGGCAGGCAGCCGAAGGACGACGACGTCCCAATGGAGAACATGGTAGTCGATGATCCGACGCCAACCCCCTCCTCCACGCCATCCTCGCTGGTGTATTGCACCATGACGATCAGCGAGGCCCGTGCCCAATATATGGACAGGGTGAGGCAGATGCGTGAGGAGCAGTTCCAGGAGGCGTAGGCCGACGCCGCCTACAACCACCATCTCCTCCAGGAGCACCTGCAGGCGGAGGAGCAGATCGCCGTGGAGCGGGCGGAGCAGGAGGCGCTGCTCGACTCGTACCGCTCTGCCCGCAAGGGCCGCCTCGAGCGCTGGCGGTACCGCATGCGAGTGGCGGAGGCTGCGGCTGCCTACAAAGAGGCTAGCAAAGAGGGCGATGAAGCGGGCGAGGCGCTGTTTTGCGAGACCGAGGACGAAGTAGAGGACAATGCCGGCTCCGACGAGTCCCCGCTCCACTAGCATCGACGAGGCCCTGCTCGGCCGAGGCCTCGCGGCGCCAACAACGAGGCAGAGGACACCGCCGGCTCCGCCGAGGCCCCGCCCTGCCAACAACGAGGCAGAGGACACCGCCGGCTTAGCTGATGCCCCGCCCCGCCAACAACGAGACAGAGGACATCGCCGGCTCCGCTGAGGCCCCGCCCCGCTGCCAACGAGGCCGCGCCACACAGAAAACAAGGAAGAGTAGAACACGGTAGGTTACCGCCGCTCGGGTCCAAGTAAGGCCACCGCTACTACCCTCTGGTTGAAGCCAATCTAGGCGGGTTGACCATTGACGGCCGGTTAGCTTCTTGGCGGCGATGTGGAGTCGGAGAGCTACGTTGGAGAAGAACGCTCCTTCTACTTAACTGCTGGTGCGGTTGGCTGACTGACACGTGGGCCCAACAGGCCACATGTCAGTTACGCAACCGCACCTGCAGTTAAGTCACTGAAGCTTCTGTTTGGCTCAGCGGGACAGAGGTGGGTAGCTTCGGTTAATTAATTATACCTCCAGCGCACCCCTTTTTATTTGAAGAATGTATGAAATGTAATGAAATCCGACATGTTTATATGAAATCTGACCGTGTATGAATGAATTTATTTCAATTAGTTCGAATTCCTGTACATTGGCATTGGATGAACATGCAAAACAATATGTACTAGCATTATTCCCAGGGAGATCACCTCGTTTGCAGCAGTTTCACATGTACTCCCTCTGGCCCTTTCTAGTCTGCATACAAGTTTTGTCTGCAGTCAAAGTATCTCTACTTTGACCAATCTTATACAAAAAAGTATGCACTTTCACAATGTGTGAAGTAGAAAGGAACAAAAGGAGTACAAAGAGTTTGAGCAGCTTTTTAGCATTTCTGTACATTGCAATCAAACACACAGGCCTGGCAATTCATAGAGAACATTCAAAACAATCGATGATTATGCATCTCAGCGACTCACATGTCAGAGGCAATATTTACTTCACAACTAAAGAATAAAGAAAAAAATGATCGACCCTGCTGACAGCAATGGGCGTTCCATTCGAAAATATCAAACACATGTCTTGCTAAAATCAATGAGCAAAATTTGACAAGGTTGTCCCATTCCAAAATATCAAATGCCTACGATTGTGGAATGGGCAGGGTTTGCCATCAGTTCAGACATTGACATGGCACCTCGTGCTAAATAAACCAGCTGTTCTTTTTGTGCAGTTCCACCAAAATCAACCAAATTCACGCGTAGCTTGTATGATTTCGCCCTTATATGTTGCAACGCCTTGAACTTATCGGCACCTCCTTTCTTGTGGTGGAAATGAATGATTCGATGTATTCATGAACATTTTGTGTAGTTCCCATTGAAATCAAGCTGAGCACCCCTGTTTGCACAAGTACAAAAAAGTGATTAGTATAAAGCAAACTGTACTATGAATTGACAGTTTCAACAGGCACATACATGGTCCATGTAGAGCACACTTTTAGAAAAATGGAACTCACCATAAAGAATCCTAGAACAACATTGTACTCGCGCATCACAACAAAAAAAATGGAGATTTGTCAGTCCTTCTGAGCTGAAGTTAGTTTGGTCTTGTGGGGAGTAATGTAACCATCCTTCAACTGCTCCTTCTAATGAGAAGATAGATAGGGCTTCTTCATCCTGGCATAATCGGAACTAGTCACTTCACGTACTCCATATTCTTCTTCAGAGGAAGATGATCCTATTGTGCAAAGAGAAGAGGACTACTAAATGCTAGCATCCCTGTTTGCTCGAAAAAAAGGAAAGGAAATATTTAAAATAGCACAGATGAAGCACTTCTCAAGGACAATACCACTTTTTCATGACAGTATCTAAATAGTAGCACACCACCAATAGAGATGACAAAGCTCAATCATATGGATGAAATCAGTGGGTGAGTACCAACCTTTGTCAGGAGGCTTATTTTGTAGAGCATATAGATGAAGCACTTCTCCTGAACTATCTGTTGCTATCTACGGCGGTGGCCATGCTTACTATATACTCCTCGATTTGTTTAATGTTTCCAACATCTTCTTGTGCAGTTCCACTAAAATATATGGTATCTTCAAAGAAGATCCCTGTTTGCACAAGTAGAGATAATTACGTATAACATTAAGAGTGGCATCAAATCAGTGGCAAAACAATTGCTCGTTCCAGCCATAGCAATAAATTAAGATGCAAAACTATATCATTACTTGTGTCATCACAGTTCCAGTGCTTCATTAAAGCACAGTGAGTTGATTTTTGTTTTTCTTCCGCTTGTTCTTCCCCTTCATCACTTGGTTCAATAACAGACAAGCTTCGCCTTCAATGTAAGATTTGGCATGTCAATTAGGGAGCACAAGTATAGTACTAAACTTAATTTTCTGATGAAAGTGGCAAAATACAGGCCAGCAGTTGTGAAATATCCTTATCTTACCTCAATGGGATATTACGGTGCACATACAGATTGGAAGTCTTGTCTCCATTTGTGCAGTTCACTAAAATCAAGCAACATTATCGTACAAGTAGCACAACATATGAAAGCACACTGCAGAATCATGTGAAAGAAGGCTAGTACTGACCTCTCATGATGCGGAATTCAAACAACTCACAAGAAGATCTGAACCAAATTCGCCTTAACGGATAGGAAGTAAGATCTCCTCTTGTGCAGTTCCACTAAGATCAAGCAATCAAGCAACATTGTCGGTGTGACATTTTGGTTGAACTACACAAAACACTCTTAAAACAAAAGTGTTTTGTGCAGTGCAACAAAAGGTCACAATGGCAACGAGGTGAAGTAGATAACCCTGTTTACACAGAGGTGCAAAGGAAACAATTAGTGGTCAATAACGGTGGATGACACAGAAGCCAACAAAAAGAAGCATCTACCTTATCTAAATGGGAAAGAAAGCAAGACAGTAGCATTTCTCAAACGGTGGCGTTGATTAATATTAACATAGAGATTATATTAACAATAAAATTCATTAAACATGTAATTTGCTTTTAACTGTGGCATTGCATCAATTTTCCAGCGGCATTATTAGAGGGTGTTTGTTTACAGGGACATTTTGGTGTAGGGACTAAAAAAACTCCATGTCAGTCCCATCTAAACCAAACAGGAGGGACTTTTAGGGAGTAAAAGTGGGCATTTGGGACTAAAGAAACAAGACCCCGATGGAGTCTTTTTTGGGACTTTTTCCAATAGTTGCCCCTGCCACGCATCACACCTTGTTTCTATTAGTTCATTACTAGGGGTAATATGGTCTTTTAGCATGTCATTTAATAACCTCTAGTCCATGTTTAGTCCCTGGAACCAAGCAGGTAGGGACTAGGGAGTTTTTAACCAAACAGGGCCTTAGATTAACAACAGCTAATGAGTTGCACGGGACAGTGGACACACCAGCACCATGTGCATCTACCGATGTACTGTGGTCATGCACAGTCTATTGCAACAAAGAACAAACAACCAAGGAGCATATTTGTGTTGGTCCCAGTTTTGTTATCTTTAGACACCTTTCCCTATGTGAGCGCAACAAATCTAGTCCTGCTCAAACTCTACAGCCTTGTCCCTTCCTTTCCTTTTTGAACTAGTACTTTCGCCCCTTCCTTTCCTCTTTGAACCATGTCCTAGATTTATGTGATACAACTTTCCCCACTACTTTCCCCCATTCCTTTCCTCTTTGAACCACGTCCTAGGTTCATGCTATACAACTTTCCCCCTTCATTTCCTCTTTGAACCACGTCCTAGATTCATGCTATATACAACTTTTCCCACTACTTTCCCCCACTCCTTTCCTCTTTGAACCACGTCCTAGATTCATGGTATACATGCAGCTAGAGCAATGCATGTGGAGTAAGTAAATTATACCTTAAGGTTCTTGGGGCGTGGTTCGGTGGGCGACGGGACGGCGGCGAAGAAGAAGGGGTCGGAGGCCCTCCCGCGCCGGCGCTGGGTGAAAAGTGAACAGCTGCGCTGGTAGTGGATTCCCTCCCTTGCCGATGGCGACAGCATTAAGCCTCCTTCTCTTCCCGGCGGACGGATCCTGCCGGCTCTTTGAGTAGCAGTGAGGGGAGAGAGAGGCCAACAAAGTCTTGTTTATATCTGGAGAGGGCGAGAGAGTGTGAAGAGAGAAACTACAAGCGCTGAGGCTCTAGCGGGAGAGGGCGAGAGAGTGTGAAGAGAGCAACTGCAAGCGCTGAGGCTCCAGCGTGTATATATATACTAGAGAGAGAGAGTGTGAAGCGTGCAAACCCTAGAAAACATTTTGACCAGTCAAAGAATCCTCCTGGCACAAATTATGCTCAAGTGTAGTTATCGAACCCGAGACCTCAAGTTTGATGAGCGAACAGGCTAACCAGCTACACAACCCTCCCGTTATGTTCAACGAGAGGAAAATAACCTTTTATACATTCCTGCATTCGTGTGACAAGCATGCCATGTTTTTTTGTGTGTGTGGGAGTCATTGAGATTTCAATCATAATCGTGTCATGTGGCTTTGGTGGTAAGACTATCCACAGTGGTGCAGAAATAATGCAGCCTTAGTCACCTTACCTCTCTCCATGTAGTACGTTGGGTCCCACCAGTCAGAGGGTGAAACAAACAAATTAATAAGAAAAATTAAAAGCGCCAGCGGTGTATCTTACCTCACACATCTCTCTACTGCTCTGGAACACTGTCCAATTGATCCCTCTGTTCGCTCACGTACTATTTTAAGTGAATCCTTATTATAACATACACACAAATTTTGGGCACTTGTATTCGACTTAAGTCAGTGTGCCACCGTATCTCGTATACTTACTACTCCCTCCGTTTAGGTGTAATAAGTCACGTTAGAAGGTGCAATGGGACCAAGGTGCGTGCGTGTGCGTGTGTGTGTTTAACAACATGTGTGTGTTAGAGAGTGCGACAGATCGACCTACTCCTACGAAGAGATGGTGTGTAGTGTACGATTTTAGCCACGAGAGTCGGTGCATCCTCTCGTTTCCGGGCGTGTCCGGTAGGGACATGCGGACAGCTGCCATGCCCGCTCCTGACCAGCCTGGCCCACCCAAAGCCTCTCCATCGCCCGCGCGCGCTTCCCGCCCAAAACGGTCAACGCCGCTCCAAAGAATCGGTGCCGCATTCATGCCCAGGCAGAGCGGACGCGACCTCTCACTGGCGCAAGAGTGATGGTTGCTTCGTCCGTCCAACTTACCGCTGGGTCTATGTGATTTGACGGCTCATTAGTCTTTATTACTGAGGTGGTAGGACTGCTGGATGTCCCATGCTTTCGGCGAAAGGAGGTACTACTACTACTAGATTACAATTTTCTCCATTCTTACAGCGGAGGAGTGCAAGAGCAGTGAAAACACACAGGCTCAGTGATTACATGGCCCACCTCACACTATCACCGTGCAACACCTAACTCTTTACATAGTACTCCCTCAGTTCCTAAATATTACTAGATGAGTCCCCGCGCGTTGCCGTGGAACAGCGGTATATGTCTCTGCGCAAAATTATCGATTTCATAGAACTAAAAAAAACTCTATAACCGCATGACAAATGTAGTAGCCAAACTAAATAAACTCCCATCATCATTTAGATCATCCCACGTAAGGAAAAAAGATCAGCCAACTCCTACTGCATAATGGGATTATATTTTTCTTTTTGACATGTTAATGGGACTTAAAAGCTCACTTACATGCATGCTACCGGTGCATGCTTGCATGCAGACATGTTGATGTGATTTAAAACCCACTCACATAAATGTGCCACGGTATTTCTGCATGCTTGCATGTGGCTTAGTGCGGAGCCTCTCAACGTCTAGATCAGACGGCTATTATGGACTGATTCACTTCATATAACGGCTACATCAATTTTGATGATGTGGCTCAAGGAGAGGATCGAGAATTCCTAGTAGTGGGGGCTAGCTATTACTAGTAGATAAGTCTTTGTAGAGATTCCACTAGGTGAACTACATACGGAACAAAATGAATGAATCTACACTTAAAATGCATCTATATACATCCGCATGTGGTTCATGGTGAAATGTCTACAAAGACTTATATTTAGGAACGGAGGAAGTACTAGTATAGTACGTACTGTAATTTATCAGCGAGATAAATTTGCACAATGCTATGAAGCTTCCAGCTTCTGTTACATGTATCTTGCGTCCAAGGTTGCCCATTGCAACATTTCATCAAATGCAAAGGAGACTAACATGCATGCTATTGCATCTCAATGATTGACAAATCATAGCAAATATGTACTCCCTCCGTTCCAAAATAAGTGTCTCAACTTTGTGCAAACTTTAGAACTACCTCCGTTTCAGTTTACAAGTCCTACGCGTATACCTAGGTTGCCAATTTGATCACCTTAATATAAACTATATAACACAAAAATTATATCTTTTGAAAATAGAACATCTGAAGTTTATATTGGTATACTTTTTGGTAATATATGACTTATGTTAGGTTGGTCAAATTAACGACCTAGGGGTATGCGCACGCCTTGTAAACTGAGAGAGGTAGTACAAAGTTGTACTACTACTAAAGTTGACACTTATTTTGGAACAAAGGCAGCTAAAGAAAAAACGATCCATGCAGTCCCTAGCCCTTGAACCATGAACCCTGACCAGGCTTCAATTTGCTGGCAACGTTCGAGCTTCCTAATAAATGAAGTTTGCAACCTTTCGACCATCGGATCATTTTGTGCAGTCTCACCAAATCGAGATGAGCATCCATGTGGCAAAGAAATTGAAGATGCGTGATTAGAATAAGATTACTGGGACTAGTTGATGAGACATAAACTCATCACAAATACAGTACGTAGAAGCCAGTAGAGGTATCAGGTATGTGCGGGGCAAAGAAGTAGAGAAATATCCACAGGGAGTGATGTGGGCAGCTGGAGCAGTGGTGCAAGCCGGCTGTAAAGGGAGTTGTACCTCAAGGACGTAGCTCAACCTTGAGGAGGGCGGCGGGAGGCGGCAACTGCCCACGTCGCGGCAGTGAGCAAGGGACGAAGGCAACCTCACCGGCTTTGTGAGAGAGAGCGGCGGGGACCCCTGATCGGGATGTGCCGACAGTGGGTTTTCGCCGTCGGCGACGACCACCGCATCTACACTAAGCATCCACCCCTTCCCGAAGTGGACGTGATCCGCTGGGATGTTAGAGATGTGGCCACAGTCATTTTGTGCAAGAGAGTGTGAAGAGACCAACCCCAGCAAGCAACCATGTAGGCTGGCCCGTCCTGACTATGTATATAGTGGAGTGGTTTCCTTTTCTCTCCATATGAACCTATCATATTGCGTACGTTCCACTGAAGAAAAAAAACTTTATTTATAAATGACGCGGCACCTACTACTCGTTCTCCTATAACCGTGCGCTTGGCATCTCCAAAATGCTAACCTTGCGATTGGCTCTTCGCCTCTTCGGGAAGTCGAGCAATAATAGTAATGCAATATATATCGTTCTGGCTATATGAGAACGAATGAATTGCTACATGTCCACCACGTGGGCGAGGGTCGAGGGGCGAGGGAGAGTGCTACATACGGAGCAAAATGAGTGAATCTACACTCTAAAATATGTCTATATACATCAGTGTTTGGAGTATGTACTAGTAGTTCATATTGAAATCTACTAAAGGACATATATATTCCAAACAATATGATATAATCTCTATAACCAAGGTAGTAGGGACGAGGAGTAAACGGAGGGAGTAGTTAATTTTTCTCCTTGTCCTGTGACCCACTGCGCACATGGGCGAGGGAGCGGGTGTAAGGCGGAGCAAGCTTCACCTCATCCTACGAGCCACCGTGCCCGTGGGCGGGGGAGACAGCGTACTAAGCAAGCTTCTCCTCGTTCTGCGAGTTGATGAGACACATCGAAAGTACTCCAATGTATAGAGCCTTGCCTCTAAGGTAGGCCCCACATGGTTTGCCTCTTTTTTAATTTAACATAACGTGTCAAGTCGCAATTTGTTTGTTCACCCGTGGTAGACGATCCTCCCTCCACCAAGTGGACAACCAGTACACGTGCCAAATTACCATGTGGGCTGCCTTTTTTGTACAAAAATGAGCTCCACCGTGTACCCGCGCGGGTGTGGTTGGGAAAGAGACGGGAGTACGTGCACCGTGCATGTACCTCTTCTCTTCGTGCACGTCCCTCACCTACGTGGGTGTGTGTGAGAGATACAAACCGCATTCGTGAGTGTTTTTTGTTTTGGGGTGGGGGGTGGGGGTGGGGTGGGGGTTGATTTCGTGAATTATTTGTGGGAATATGTGTCGATGACATCTCAAACAAAATTTTGCATGCAATGTGTGTGAAATGGAGGCCTATCCATATCATACATAGAGGGTCGAGCAATCCACGAGAAGAGAGGGAGGGGTCATAGCTATCGATAGAGTCGAAGAGAGGATCAAGTGGGTGGGTGCGAGATCGATGAAGAGAGCCATCGAAACTGTGTGTGTGTGCAAGTCAAAGATATAGGGCGACTGGCCTACCGGAATGTTAGAGGGCACATGTCAAGTTTGTGTGTGGCAGGGAGACATGACTAGAGCGCTCGATGTATCGGTGTATGTAGGGGGAGGGGGGGTAGGGGGAGGGGTAGGCAGAGGCCTAACTATAGAGGTAGAATGACTCGTATATGTGTTGAGAAGGAGAGACCCAACTATGTCTTGAGGGAGATCGGTCGACATCCATACATAACTGAAGGACGGGAAATATGATGGGGGAGAGAGAGAGAGAGAGGAGAGAGAGAGGTAGGGAGAGGGAGGGAGAGGGGTAGAGTGCTGGATGGGTGATGGAGTTGCTTCTCGGAGATGTTGGGAGAGGCCTACTAGACAAACTGAGGGTGGAATTGCAATGTTATCAATAAGAGTGGGGATGTGTTTCTATGTGTGGCTGTGTGTGATAGATCTGTCGGGACGCATCCATGGATGATGAAGGGGAACCATGTGTTTGGTAAGCAAACCTAACTAGATTGGTAGATCAATTGTTGTTTGTCATAGGAAGGGAGAGACACAACTAATGAGGTAGATCGATCGACGTGTGGGTAAAAACGAGTTATAAGGACCTAGCTAGCTATATGTATAGAGAGAGATCGGTTGGTGTACGTCCATTTGTTAGAGGCAAATAAGGCCCAGCGAGACGGATAGACAGAGAGAATGGAGCTAGGAGGTGGTGCAAGAGGCCCAACTACTAGCTAGATAGGGGGAGGAGTGTGCGGTTGTGAGATCGATGAAAAGAGGGGCGAGAGTTTACACGTGTGTCTGACCGTATGAGAGACACGAGGCAAGGACACATAAAGGAGGAGATTGAAGGTGTGTGTGTATGTTGTAGGCAGGCATCGCTGGAGAGGTTTATTGATCGGTGTGTGTCAGAAAGGAGTTGTGGAGACTCTGGGAGAATGACCTAAAGAAAAAAAATGAATGTGCCTGGTGGATAGAATGCCGAGGGAGGGGGAGGGCGAGGAGGGCGTGTGCATGCACAAGAGAAAGTTAGTGGTAGCTACAAAGGTTAGAGGATTGTGTGGGTGTAAGAGACTAACAAAGATCATAATTTGATATGAAAGCGGATTCATATATTTGAATAGGAGATCATAGTGTTTTAAACATTGCATGCATGAATATAGCGGTGATACATGTGCTGTGCACATGTTATACCATAATGTGATAATGCATGGCGTTTGCAACTCACAGCTAAATGCCGAAAAATCTAAACTGTCATGGAATTGACACGTCAGATGTCCTCATGAAAGGACTTAGTCGTGGAGCCATCGCAGCGGGTTAGCTTGAAGGGGTTAAAACGGATAAGGGACACGGGAGTTTTATACTAGTTCGCCCCCTTCGATGAAGATAAAAGCCTACGTCTAGTTGTGATGGGATTGATTGGGTTTCGATGACCAGGGAGCAAATACGCTTGCCTGAGTCTCGAGTTGTTGTTTCTTGTCCCTGAACCACCGCCGGGTCGTCCCTTTATATACACAGGTTGACGCCCGGCCGGTCTACAGAGCCCCGAAGCCGACTCATACAAAAGTGTTCCGGCTCGGTCTCTCCTTTCCTAACTTATATTACAAGTTACATAGTCATGGCGGTTTACCACTATGGGCCCTAATCCGCCTTTGGGCTTCGGGCCTCTAAGCTTCATTTAGTAAAGCGCCATCTTCTGGATCTTCATGGGCTTCAGCATAGTCGAGGGTGAACCGGGCCGTCCTGGCCGGTTTACACTCAGTAGCTATGTCCCCAACATTAGGCCCCAGATTGATTTTGAACCTGTTCATGTCAATCTTCAATACTTCAAAGATATCTTGTAAACGTCCTCTTGTATTTTCGTAAACCGCCATATTGTCTTCTCTTGTAAATTTTGTTAAACCACCGTGACGTCATCTTCTGGACACAGCAACAGCCCATCATGACATCATCTCTGTATAAAAAGATTAAAAAGATTCCCCTCATTTAAAGGTCGTCCCAAAAATCGAGGCGACAGGCGCGCCCACTCTGCCGCTTCAGGCTCCTCGATTCTCATGCCTACCATTTATCCCTTCCTCTATAAATAAAGCCCGAGGGCCCTTTTCTCTTTTTCCCCTTCTGTGCCTTCTTCTTCCTCGCGACGCCTAAGCTCTGAAGCTCCGCCGCCGTCCACGACCCTTGAGAGCTTCATCAACACAGGCCGCTGCATCAACCTGAAACGGACCAGAACTCGCTGCTTCCTTCCACAGTAGATCTGCACCGGTGAGTTTCCTCCTTCATGTATCGTTAGATCTATGCTAGGGTTCATGCGTTCATCTGTATAGTTCTTTGTTCTTCCTCCTTAACTCTTCGCTTTTCCTTCTGCCGTGGTTATTTTGATCCAATAATTGTGTTGATCTTGTGGGGTAGTTACTCCGCATCCATTTTCAATACTATTAGATCTTCCCTTTCTTCTGTAGAGCATACGACCTTCCTTATCCTGCTTAACGCCATTTATAAGTCGCAGTAACTTTTCTTTACCGAAGCGTGGTAGATCCAAATAAATTTGGTCATTGTCTGGAACCTGTTTCTGTCAACACTTAGCAAATATTTCATCTTTCTCCTCCGTCAAAGGGCGGTTTAAACCTTTAGCAGTCAGTAATCTGCCACCTACCATTAGCCCGTGCTTAAACCGCCATCTTTGATTTGAATAGCAGTTTTTGGTTTATCTTGCACATATGCCCCTGATAAAATCTTCTGGTTTAACATCAGTAAATGCTCCTTCCAAACCGTCAATCGTAAACCGACTTTCTTTTTACCTTTACAGCTTTCTGTCCAAGATGACCAAGCAATTCGCCGCCTGTGACTGGGTTCCGTCCCAGATTACAGAAACTCAGATCAATGGCTATGTCACAACTGGCGCTTTAGTCTCGAAGAATGTTCTTCACTGGCGTGTTCTGGGCCCTGAGTGCCCTCTTGAGCCTCAGGATGGCGAAGTTATTGTTTTTATGCAGTACTTAGACCGGGGCTTCAGCCCTCCCGGATCAAAAAATTTCCGGGATGTCCTTGCAAGCCTTCAGCTCCATCCGCAAGACATTGGCCCAAATTCTGTATCAAATATATGCAACTTTCAAGTGTTTTGTGAAGTGTACCTTCAAGAAGAGCCATCTGTCGAGCTGTTCTGGGACTTCTTCCATTTGAACCGCCGAACCGAGTTTTCGGACGGCCCTAACACAGAACTTGGCGGGGTATCAATCCAGAAAAGGAAGGAGGTTGATTTTCCACATGCATCCCACCATAGTCATCCCAAAGACTGGAACCAAACTTGGTTTTACTGTCAGAACACAGCCCCTGCTGAAGAGAATCCCTTGCCGGGTTACCGCCCTCATCGGCTTAGCAATGGCCACCCGTTACCTAAGCGTTTAACCGCCAGAGAGAGACAAACTTATGCTCCTCAACTCGCCAAGCTCCGGGCTCTCATGGCCAACGGATTAACTGGCGTCGATCTTGTTCGTTGCTGGGTTCAATGTCACATCCTGCCTCTAAGTCGCCGCTCCGAATTAATGTGTGAGTATACCGGCAACTCCAATGATCCTCAACGGTTCAATTAGATAGAGATGACTGATGATGAAGTCACCGAATTAGTGAAGAAGATGTTAGACGAACCCCTCGCCATATGTAGTCAAACCGGACTGGCTCCTTTTTATGCCGCCAACAAACCGCCAGATGTTAGACGAACCCCTCCGCTTTAACACTTGTGCTAACAATCCTTTGTTTTGACCTTTGCAGACCAACAACAATTTTTGGAAGAAGAAAACTTCCAAGAAGACAGTCAGAGCTCCTCGTGCTAAGAGCAAGGCTGTCAAGAAATCAAAGAAGAAGACCGGTGAAGCTGCTGACCCACCCGAAGATGCTGAAGAGTCAGATTAAGAGGTAGAACTTGACTCATTTGGCTCCTTTTTCATCCATCTTATTAACAATGATTATCATCAGGATGATGTGGAGGTCAGCCGTGCGGACCATGTTGAGGTAATCTCTCTTTCCTCTGGTTCAGATCTTGTGCCGGTTCAAAGATTTCGCCGTGCAGTTCGGAAAGTGAAACGCTCTCACCCTCTTGCTTATTTGGATCAAAAATTTTCTTTAAAGAAATAGCAACCTGAAGAGCGCCGCACAACTCAACATAGTGGCCAGCAAGTCACTTCTTCCGATTTACCGGATACTCCAATCTAGAAGCGTCGTCCAGAGGTTACTTGCTCTCCCGAAAAACATTATCCTTTGAAGGGTTTCTTCCGATTCCCACTTAATTCATCTGATCCGAATTATCAGGCGTCTTCTAACTCGTCTGGCAGTTCATCAACCACACAGCTGCCTCCCCTCAAGACCGTCACTGGGTAAGTATATTGCTTTTTAATCTGGTCCTTCATGCATCAGTTTAACATACAAATCTTTATCTTGATGTTGCAGTGCTAAGGCTCGATTGAGCAAGAAAGCTAAGACTAGCGGTCCTTCTGACGACCTTGAATGGGAGAAGACCCCAGAGAATGCTGATGAAGATACTGACCATGTCATGGATAAATCTGCTCCACAAGATCGAGCTGCTGATGCCAATCTGCCAGATGCTGATTAGGAAACACATCTTGACACATCAAATCCTCATGCCGTGCCTCCAAGTCCAATTGCTGATCCGCTGGGCTCAACTGCCCATCCGCCAAGCCCTGCTGCCAATCCGCCAAGCCCTGTTTTCAAACCGCCAAGCCCAGCTAAAGAGAAGATCAATCCGTCGAGCTCAGCCAAAGATGATGATGACGTTGTTGTCACTGGTACTGCCTATACCGCCCCTGGCAATCCGGTTGCTTTATCAAAGCATACTGCCAAGGACGAGTTTGCTGCCATGAGCAAGGGGAAGGGGAAAACTGATTTGTCAGCCTATGTTGATCTTTCTGCTCAAGACCTTCATTCCGGATTCTTGAACCGGCTTTACACCAGCCGGGATTATGAAGCCGGTTTGGTAAATCTGATGAAGGAGTGCTATGAGGTAATTTTCAAAATACCATCTTTATTTTGTCCACTCCTTGTATTGTAGCCCCAAGGGCCGGTTTATCTTTGTAAGATAAACCGGGTCTTCAGAAATGAAAAAACACTGACGTCATAGCCCCCAAGGGTCGGTTCACCTTTGTAAAGGCAAACTGGGACTTTTATATTCCATATTATATCTTATGGGCTTTCTACACATATGTTGTAGATCAAACACACATTAGCCCCCAAGTGCCAAGATTCAAAACTTGTATTGATCCTTGGGACTTTAAATAATGAGTAGTGAAAAAGCAATCCACATTAGCCCCCAAGTGCCAAGTGTATAACTGGTTATATGCTTAGGACTTTGAGAATATTAATATGCTCTTCCTCTGTAACAGGCTGATATAAACCGCCAAAGCTTTCAAATCGCCGATCTTCAAGAGAACCTCAAGACCCAACAAACTGAGACATCCAAGGCCAAAGATGAACTGAAAACCGCTTTGGAAGCCATGGAGAAACTCAAGGAAGGGTTCAAAATGGAACGTACCAACTGGGAGACAGAGAAAAATGCACTACTGAAGCGGGCAGAAGACGCCGAATCAGCACTTAAACCGGTAGCAGAGGAACTCTCTGGGTTAAAGCGCCAAGTGAAAGCAATGACCTCTGCAGTGTTTGGTAAGTGATTTGACCAAGACTTCTTGAATGACCATATTGGTAGCTTTCCGGTTTAACATGCAATGCTTAAACCGTTGTAGGTAGCCGCATGTCAGGACCCCGACTCAATGCCACATCGATCTAGCATGTAACACCTCATATCACTTTGCGGCCTCACGCACGGTATTCCCATGGGTGTCGCCTTACCTTAGCCCGGGACCGTTTGCGCCTTTTGGCACACGTATATGACAGTGTCGCTAGCATCCATATGATAAGGAGCCCGGGCTGACATGGCTAGTCGTAAACCCAAAGTGGCACAGACTTACAGGGACAGGCATCCATGACCCAGCATCGAACGTGTCGGTCATCAGCGAGTGAATCCAGGCTGTAGCACTGGGCTAGCAGGACTCCGGTGAACCGGGCTGTAGCGGGCTAACAGGACTCCAGTATTCATCGCGTGACATTTCCCCGAAGGGACAGACACAGGAACGAAGAAGGACACATGCCGGCCAGCCTAAGTGTTCCGGAGCAGTAGCAAGCTACCATGGCTCGGTGGAAACACTAGGAGACATTTCCCGGTAAGAGAGGCTACTAAAGATAAACAACTAGATGGTCAGATCCCACACATACCAAGCATTTCAATAACATACACACAATATGCTCGATATGTGCAAATACAACATGGCATCACAACATGACTCTACGACTCAAGTATTTATTCAATAGGCTCCGAGGAGCGAGATATTACAAACAGGGGTCTCACGACCCAACATTCAGAGCATACAAAACAAAGCACAAGCGGAAGCTATCATATCTGAGTACAGACATCTATAAATGAAAAAGGCTGAGAAGCCTGACTATCTACCAAATCCTGCCGAGGCACAAGATCGTAGCTGAGGTAACAAGCTAAACGTCGAAGACCACGCGGAAATACTAGTGAGACTGAAGTCTCTCTGCAAAAACATAAAATAGGCAAACGTGAGTACAAATGTACCCAGCAAGACTTACATCAGAACTATCTATATATGCATCATTATCAACAAAGGGATGGTGGGGTTTAACTGCAGCAAGCCAGCTTTGACTCGGTGGCTATCCTGAACTACGACTGCAAGTAACTCTTTTGAGGTGGCGCACACGAGTCCACATATTCACCATATCAATACACCACTATGGATCCGCTCCCGTCTCCCTACGAGAACGCCATCCATAGCACTCACGCTTATCTTGCGTATTTTAGGGTATCCACTTCCACTTGTCTATGAACTGATATAAGCAACCCAGAAGTCCTTTTCCGCGGACACGGCTATTCGAATAGATCATATTAACCCTGCAGGGGTGTACTTCTTCACACACGCTCTCACCACTTACCGCCGTTTACACGACATGTACTCGGCAACCTTCAAGCGGAAGCCCAACGTGGGTGTCGGCCACGGCCTACTTAAACACTCAAGTTTCTAGTCCAGGTTTATCGCCTATTCGGGTTCCATCCATGAGGAGATCCGGCCGGAGTTTAGCTCACAGCCCCAAACGATGTGAACAGGGTTCCCGAGACACCAAACGGGCGCCCGATACACCGTGCCACGTGCCTACCGCATCACAGCCCACCCCTATGGTCAGCGCTGCCCACGGCCTCCAACATACTACAAACACCAGAAACTACTTGCAACTCCTGGACAGAGGACAAGGGTGGTCAAGAAGCCGAGAGGGTCCATTGGTTTCGGGCCCAATGCGTGGTAGTAGATGAATCATGGATCACAAACACAGAACTCAGTTCCTGAGGATGGCTGCAATGAGACAACCCACCATGTACTCCTACATGGCCTCTCACTGCTACCTTTACCAAATCGTATTCACACACTTAGCTCACACACAGTAGGACAGGTTCACACGCCTCTGATTCATCCCCGATGAATCAGACCTGACTCAACTCTAAGCAGTAGCAGGCATGACACACAAACATGAATGAGTAGGCACAACAGGGCTCAAACAACTCCTACTCATGCAAGTGGGTTTCATCTATTTACTGTGGAATGACAGGTCATGCAAAGGATAAAGGGGTTCAGCTACCGCAGCAAGTAACAGATGAATCGATGTTGTCCTAATGCAGTAAAAGAGAGCAGGAGCGAGAGAGTGGGATTTTATCGGAATGAACAAGGGGGTTTTGCTTGCCTGGCACTTCTGAAGATAACATTGAGTCTTCATCAGTGTCAACGATCACATCATCGGTATCACGTCTATCGAGAGGGGACAAATACCGGCAACACAGAAGGGAACACAATCAATGCAATGCACAATATGATGCATGATCATGACATGGCAAAATGAATGTGTTTTGGGCTAATGCAACTAGCAACAGATTAAATGAAGTTGGTTTGAATACAAGATTCAAATTCAAACTCCATATGTGATTATTTAAATGCCCTTTAATTGATTTGTGCTAAACAGCAGCTATAAGTTGTTCTAACATGCATGAAAATGGTACAGATGGATTCCTTGAATTTTTCTGATAATTTTTCATATATAATTTATTTAATTTGGAGTTACGGTTAATTTTCTATGATGTATTGAAGTTTATATAATTTTCTGGAATTATAAATCATTTCCTAATTTATTTTAATTCCAGAAAGGAATTATTGCGTCAGCATGACCTCATGCTGACCTCAGCAGGTCAACGGGCGCCGTCCAGGTCAAACTGACCTGTGGGACCCATATGTCAGCGTCACAGTTAGTTAATAGGGGGTTATCTGCTTAATTAAAGGATTAGGGGGGGGGGTCGGGGCCCACTTGTCAGTGTTAGTGGCTAATTAGGTTTAGTTAATGGCCTGGGGCCCACACGTCAGTGAGAGAGAGGGGAGGGTCAAACCCGGGTCAACTCGCCGGAGTTGACCCGAGGCTCGTCGCCGGCGAGGCCAGGGACGGCGGAGAGCGTCGGGATTCGCCCTCCGATGACCAAAAGAGCGGCGAAGGGGCTCTACGGGATGCCCAGGCCCGCACGCATCTAACAGGGCCAACGGGAGAAGCTAGGGTGGCCGGAGGCGACGGCAATCATGACGACGGCGGCGGCCGGAGTTCGGGTGGTGGCGGGTTTGGCGCTACGAGCGGTGGTTTGGCGCTGAGGGCACTAGGGAGAAGCTCTTGCTCCTACGCATCCAAAGGAACGGACGGGAGGCCGCGAGGTGGCCGGAGTTGAGCACGGCGTCGACCTCGGCGGCGGCCGGAGCTCGGGCGAGCTCGGGGTCGGGGTTAGGGAGCACGGCAGGAGGAGCTGGGGCGTGCTACGGACTCCTGAGATCGCGGTGAGCACGTCAGTGGGCTCGGATACGAGCTGGGGTGGCTGTGGCCATGGCCACGCCATGGCCGGCGGCGAGAAGCTCTCGGCCGAGGTGGGGAAGCTAGCTAGGGGAGGGGAACGACGGGGATTCCAGGGGGAAAAAGAAGAGTGGCTCACGTAGGGACTAGCAGAGTCGACGACGAGGTCGGGGAAGCTCTGGACGACGCGAATTTACGGCGGCGATCTCCGGGCACCGGGGATGAAGACGACGATGCTCCGGTCGACTGGGGCCTCCTCTGGTCGCGTGCGTCGGTGTGCAGCTCCATGGGGTCGGGACGGAGCTCCTGAGCTCATCGGAAGGGCGAGGGGTGGCCGGTGGCTATGGATGCGACGGCGGCGCCCTCCGGTGGCTCTCGGTGGTGCTCCAAATCGAGAGAGGGAGAGAGCCAGAGCGAGCAGAGAGAGGGATAGCGGTTGGGGACGACTCCGTGGCGTCGCTAGAGGGCTCGGGGAGGAAGCAGGAGGTGGCCAGGAAAGCAGGAGGTGGCGCGCGCGGCGGCGTCGCGGTGTGTGTCCTCCTGGCAGGGAGGAAGACGACAGGGGGGGGGTGGAGATGGGCTGGGCCGTGCTGCTGGGCCAGGTGGGCTACCAGGTGAGCGTCAGGTAGTCCTTCTCTCTTTTATTTCTGTTCTGTTTCTCTTTTCTATTTCTGCAATTGTTTCTGATTTGATTTAAAATATCAAATCATTTTATAAATCCTGGAAATAATTATGGGTGCTTTCTGAATTATTTCAGTGACCCTTAACAATTTCCAACATTTATTTGAACATTTAAATTATTTATAGTATTTAAATGCCCAAAGTCAAATACAATATGGTTTATTCAAAAAAATCCAAAAAGGTCTTGGAAAAATATCCATCATCTCTGGATATGGTTTTCACCCTTTTCCAGTAATCATGAACATTTTTGCAAACCAATTTGGGTTCTGTGAAAATATTTTGAAGTTGAACCTATTTGCAATGCTTTGGTGCTAGGGCTTGGTCATCCCCATTTCAAATTTCATAAAATTTAAACATGTTGCATAGATGCTAAAACAAAAACAAACAAGGGCTGATCTGGGGCTGTGACAGCTCACCCCCACTAAACAAAAATCTCGTCCCGAGATTCAAGCGTAGGGTAAGGTGAAGGGGAAACGCAGACTAGCACAATCTTCACGATCCAGGTTGCACTTCAAATGAACGTTGATTTGAACACCATCTTTGTCTTGTCGTCTTGCTCTGAGAACTTCGGCTAATCCTGACAAGAAGAGGAAAGGAAAACTCTAGAAGGATCGGTCTTCTCGAAGGTCGAACAACTCAGGATTAACTCACGGAATGAGACTTAGAACCATCTCTCGGGTTGAGACACGAGATACACATCAGGAGGGGTGGAGTGGAACATATGACGAGGGTTCACTAGGTAGACAACAATTCCACACCTAAGAAGGTGGTAAACGATTGTCAACGTAGCGAGGAGTTAAGTTGACATGACACCATAATGATGCACCTTAGGGAAGGTGACTCAAAGATATATCCCCTTAAGTGGCAAGAAGAATTACTTTTGATACCGAGATCATTGAAACTCTTTATACCAGCCTAAGGCAATTCTTGAGTGATCGTTTGGAGGGGTTCGGTAGAATGGCATACTCGGACTTGGATGATGTGGATTACCTTGTTGAAGACAACGTAATGGATGAATTTGCTTACCACCAGAAATGGAAGAGACCCATGGTAGAATGGTACATTGGTGGTGCAAGCTGGGAACAAAATGCAAATGCTGGGAAAGATTCTGGTAACTGGGGAAGAACCCAACAATAGAGGGTGAATTCACTGTTTGAAAAGGTCATAGCATTGCCGAGGAAGCTGAGAGCAAACCCAGTTAGTGCCGATGATAACACCTAGCGCTTGTGCGTGCTCTCAAGAACTTGAGCATTTCCATATTCATCAAGGTTTTACCAACATCCGTGTCAAGGATCCTGGCAACACAACATACCACCATGATGAACAACGATGGACGATGCAGATGCATAGGAAGATAACATCAACTCAGATTTCATCCTAGCGAGGCCAAGGAAACAAAATCTGGATGATCGACCGAGAGACATTTAGCACTCCGCTTCTGATGTTCTCCTTGATGTGCTAGTGTAACCCATTCATAGATATGGTTTGATAACTAGAACATCAAGTAAAGGTCGGACTTCGGGAGCAATAGAATCCATAAGGAACAGTTACGGAGGTAAATCCTACGAAATCCTTATGGGGAGGTGGCCAACTTCCTCAAACAAGATACTACAATGATAGGTCTTCCGGCTGGGTGTGTTGGCCACGACATCCACTTTACCGGTTATCGAGGGACCAATAATATAGTTCTTGGGAAATATTCCAACCATCATATCTGCCTGAGACTCAGATCTGGTTGGTGTCAGGATATTCCAGACTCATCGAGTCTAGGAAGAAAGATGAAAGTTTGCAACACAAATCGACGAGATGATGTTGCGAGATTCTCAGGAAATGAACTACGATAGTAAGCTCCAAAACATGAGCTGGTTCTGCTACAAACATGTGGACACGTTGTCCCAGACAAGCATGGCCATGTAGTAGTCTTATAACTAATCACTACCGAGTTCAGGTGGGGAACCATAATCGAG
This sequence comes from Triticum aestivum, assembly GCF_018294505.1. Lineage (NCBI taxonomy): Eukaryota > Viridiplantae > Streptophyta > Magnoliopsida > Poales > Poaceae > Triticum > Triticum aestivum. The sequence continues at coordinate 256,328,368 of NC_057798.1, read as the reverse complement.
GATATCGAAGTCTTTACGCAAGTCCATGGATTAGATCCCAAGCATAGACTTCTTTTCCTTGAACGAGTCAATCAGTGGCTTGGTGTGCTAGGATATACATATAGAATGGAGGTTGCAAATCTCCAGACCACAGAATACTTCGCACGTATGCATGACTGACTTGGGATGATCCCAGAGGAAGCAAAACTAACTTTATCAAATTCACGGCGGCAACTTTCACCAAATGCACGTGTATAAGAGGAAGTCACTCCTTTCATCAAACAATTACTTCATGAGCTAGCATGAAGAAAATGCCTTCAAAAGTTTCCAACACTAACTTAATGTTCAACAACATCATGGAGGAGATAAGGATGTTGTCAATGGGCTCAACAACAATTCTTCCGAGTTTCCCTTTAAAAGGAATTCCATAGTTAAGTGAACAAGTGATAGCATTGGTGAGGCCAAAGATGTAATCGTGTATGCTCGAGGGATCAACCACGAATAAGACAACATTACGAGCATCATTGGTACTGATTTGATTTGACGATAGCCCACACTCAAATCAAAGGATTGATAAGACAATAGATCCAGCAACTGATCACAGGGACCAATCGATGAAGATATCATCTTTCTTCAACACACATTACACAAGATTATCCCTTTGGAACGAACTAAGTCAGGCAAGCTTTTATCCTCCAACTCTCCAAGTTGTTGTCTAGCTTAACCAACTAGCTCAGGGATATCCATCACAGATTCTTGGAGAAAGGGTGGTTCACAGGAAACCAACTTGATCACGAGCTCAACATAACAGTCAGGGAACAACCTGGTAATACTTCCGAGAAGATATTCGGAAAATCACGAACCACCGGTATGTTACTAAGCTCGAGAACAATCTTGCTTTTCAGGGCAAGACGATATGATCAATAGAGCAAGGATTTGAAATAATCCTAACTCATCGATCGAGGAGTGCACCGAAATAAGGACTAGGTAGCACGATCAGTCCTAGAAGGATGATTCAAAACCCAACACGCTAGAATGAAGTTATCGTCCATTTAACTACCAAGCAACGGAGTTGCTAGCAGTATTGATTTCACACACACCACGATTCACTTGTCGGCATTCCGGTTACAATAACACAGGAACCGAGGAATGAACAGTGATGGCAAGAAGTATCACTGTACCAAGAGTTCATGGGATGGTGTGCAATTCCTATAACAATCCTGATATAAAGATGGTAATACTCCAAGGTAGAACAGAATCAAAAGCTGGGCTGGCATTTTGATCTGTGGAGCACAATTGCTTTGACCCAATCCTAGATATGGAAGAGGTACTGGAGTTTGTTTCTCCTAGTCATTCCGCGATAGAATGGCTTGACGGACCACAAGAGTAATAGGCATCGATAAACGAATGCATGCATACTCTTGACTATCAATTGATAGACGAAGGTCAGTAGACAACTAAAAAGGGACAACTCAAAGGAACATATAATTTCCTGAGTTGTGGATGCATAGATTAGTTTGTCGAACCAAGTTCAACATAATTCTTCCGGATAACCCATGCAGAAAGGTTGAGCTGGCAGAGTCGCAATATAGAATGGAGAACTCATAGAGGGCCTGTTGTGATCTTTTGATCCAACAAACTTCTGCCATAATGGTTCATGGTATTTGGAAGAACGATATACCACGGACCTCGAGGACTAACGCAAAGGTTACTAATAACCTAAGGGAGCTAGCAATTACTATCAACATGATGTAAGTAGGGTGAATCTCGGGTCCAAAACCCAGGAATAGAATACCTACTAACTAAATGGCATCGCGGGATGCTTTCGATAATGACGGCCAGAATCATCACACTGGGAACACAAAACATGGCTAGACTACTAGATGATCCCCTGAGACACCTAGGGTCATAACAATAACTCCAACATAAAGGTCGAGGCAGTAGAGTACCTCAACTTAACAATTAGTGTGATTGAGCTGGCATAAAGGAACATCGAAACCAGAGGGAAAGGATTTGCAAATGCATCAGACTATTTAGAAACCTGGAATGACTCGGACAACATAACGGCTGTAAATGCTCAGAAAAGATTTGAGACATTCACAAAAATGGTGGCATAACCACTCAGAAGCATAGTATCAAGGTTTCGAGATCAACAGTTAACGTACGGAAGTAGCAGGAACTGAACTGAGACTTAAATCCAACAATCTTATAAGTCCACTGATTAGTAACACGTGATCCTAATAGAAAGAAGAGATAGCCTAGTTCTTAATCCCCGTAGAAAAGATAAGATGACTCAGATCAGAAGGCCATGAGGTAAAGGAGTAAAAAGAGCCTTACGTTCCATCCCACAATCAATTCCCTTACATAACTAAAGAATTTCTAGACTCAACTTCGATCAGTTTGGCTTGGTAATCCTACAGGCAGTCAAGCTCTGATACCAACGCTGTCAGGACCCCGACTCAATGCCACATCGATCTAGCATGTAACACCTCATATCACTTTGCGGCCTCACGCACGGTATTCCCATGGGTGTCGCCTTACCTTAGCCCGGGACCGTTTGCGCCTTTTGGCACACGTATATGACAGTGTCGCTAGCATCCATATGATAAGGAGCCCGGGCTGACATGGCTAGTCGTAAACCCAAAGTGGCACAGACTTACAGGGACAGGCATCCATGACCCAGCATCGAATGTGTCGGTTATCAGCGAGTGAATCCAGGCTGTAGCACTGGGCTAGCAGGACTCCGGTGAACCGGGCTGTAGCGGGCTAACATGACTCCAATATTCATCGCGTGACATTTCCCCGAAGGGACAGACACAGGAACGAAGAAGGACACATGCCGGCCAGCCTAAGTGTTCCGGAGCAGTAGCAAGCTACCATGGCTCGGTGGAAACACTAGGAGACATTTCCCGGTAAGAGAGGCTACTAAAGATAAACAACTAGATGGTCAGATCCCACACATACCAAGCATTTCAATAACATACACACAATATGCTCGATATGTGCAAATACAACATGGCATCACAACATGACTCTACGACTCAAGTATTTATTCAATAGGCTCCGAGGAGCGAGATATTACAAACAGGGGTCTCACGACCCAACATTCAGAGCATACAAAACAAAGCACAAGCGGAAGCTATCATATCTGAGTACAGACATCTATAAATGAAAAAGGCTGAGAAGCCTGACTATCTACCAAATCCTGCCGAGGCACAAGATCGTAGCTGAGGTAACAAGCTAAACGTCGAAGACCACGCAGAAATACTAGTGAGACTGAAGTCTCTCTGCAAAAACATAAAATAGGCAAACGTGAGTACAAATGTACCCAGCAAGACTTACATCAGAACTATCTATATATGCATCATTATCAACAAAGGGATGGTGGGGTTTAACTGCAGCAAGCCAGCTTTGACTCGGTGGCTATCCTGAACTACGACTGCAAGTAACTCTTTTGAGGTGGCGCACCCGAGTCCACATATTCACCATATCAATACACCACTATGGATCCGCTCCCGTCTCCCTACGAGAACGCCATCCATAGCACTCACGCTTATCTTGCGTATTTTAGGGTATCCACTTCCACTTGTCTATGAACTGATATAAGCAACCCAGAAGTCCTTTTCCGCGGACACGGCTATTCGAATAGATCATATTAACCCTGCAGGGGTGTACTTCTTCACACACGCTCTCACCACTTACCGCCGTTTACACGACATGTACTCGGCAACCTTCAAGCGGAAGCCCGACGTGGGTGTCGGCCACGGCCTACCTAAACACTCAAGTCTCTAGTCCAGGTTTATCGCCTATTCGGGTTCCATCCATGAGGAGATCCGGCCGGAGTTTCGCTCACAGCCCCAAACGATGTGAACATGGTTCCCGAGACACCAAACGGGCGCCCGGTACACCGTGCCACGTGCCTACCGCATCACAGCCCACCCCTACGGTCAGCGCTGCCCACGGCCTCCAGCATACTACAAACACCAGAAACTACTTGCAACTCCTGGACAGAGGACAAGGGTGGTCAAGAAGCCGAGAGGGTCCATTGGTTTCAGGCCCAATGCGTGGTAGTAGCTGAATCATGGATCACAAACACAGAACTCAGTTCCTGAGGACGGCTGCAATGAGACAACCCACCATGTACTCCTACATGGCCTCTTACCGCTACCTTTACCAAATCATATTCACACACTTAGCTCACACACAGTAGGACAGGTTCACACGCCTCTGATTCATCCCCGATGAATCAGACCTGACTCAACTCTAAGCAGTAGCAGGCATGACACACAAACATGAATGAGTAGGCACAACAGGGCTCAAACAACTCCTACTCATGCAAGTGGGTTTCATCTATTTACTGTGGAATGACAGGTCATGCAAAGGATAAAGGGGTTCAGCTACCGCAGCAAGTAACAGATGAATCGATGTTGTCCTAATGCAGTAAAAGAGAGCAGGAGCGAGAGAGTGGGATTTTATCGGAATGAACAAGGGGGTTTTGCTTGCCTGGCACTTCTGAAGATAACATTGAGTCTTCATCAGTGTCAACGATCACATCATCGGTATCACGTCTATCGAGAGGGGACAAATACCGGCAACACAGAAGGGAACACAATCAATGCAATGCACAATATGATGCATGATCATGACATGGCAAAATGAATGTGTTTTGGGCTAATGCAACTAGCAACAGATTAAATGAAGTTGGTTTGAATACAAGATTCAAATTCAAACTCCATATGTGATTATTTAAATGCCCTTTAATTGATTTGTGCTAAACAGCAGCTATAAGTTGTTCTAACATGCATGAAAATGGTACAGATGGATTCCTTGAATTTTTCTGATAATTTTTCATATATAATTTATTTAATTTGGAGTTACGGTTAATTTTCTATGATGTATTGAAGTTTATATAATTTTCTGGAATTATAAATCATTTCCTAATTTATTTTAATTCCAGAAAGGAATTATTGCGTCAGCATGACCTCATGCTGACCTCAGCAGGTCAACGGGCGCCGTCCAGGTCAAACTGACCTGTGGGACCCATATGTCAGCGTCACAGTTAGTTAACAGGGGGTTATCTGCTTAATTAAAGGATTAGGGGGGGGGGTCGGGGCCCACTGGTCAGTGTTAGTGGCTAATTAGGTTTAGTTAATGGCCTGGGGCCCACACGTCAACTCGCCGGAGTTGACCCGAGGCTCATCGCCGGCGAGGCCAGGGACGGCGGAGAGCGTCGGGATTCGCCCTCCGATGACCAAAAGAGCGGCGGAGGGGCTCTACGGGATGCCCAGGCCCGCGCGCATCTAACAGGGCCAACGGGAGAAGCTAGGGTGGCCGGAGGCGACGGTAATCATGACGACGGCGGCGGCTGGAGTTCGGGTGGTGGCGGGTTTGGCGCTACGAACGGTGGTTTGGCGCGCTGAGGGCACTAGGGAGAAGCTCTTGCTCTTACGCATCCAAAGGAACGGACGGGAGGCCGCGAGGTGGCCGGAGTTGAGCACGGCGTCGACCTCGGCGGCGGCCGGAGCTCGGGCGAGCTCGGGGTCGGGGTTAGGGAGCACGGCAGGAGGAGCTGGGGCGTGCTACGGACTCCTGAGATCGCGGTGAGCACGTCAGTGGGCTCGGATACGAGTTGGGGTGGCTGTGGCCACGGCCACGCCATGGCCGGCGGCGAGAAGCTCTCGGCCGAGGTGGGGAAGCTAGCTAGGGGAGGGGAATGACGGGGATTCCAGGGGGAAAAAGAAGAGTGGCTCACGTAGGGACTAGCAGAGTCGACGACAAGGTCGGGGAAGCTCTGGACGACGCGAATTTACGGCGGCGATCTCCGGGCACCGGGGATGAAGACGACGATGCTCCGGTCGACTGGGGCCTCCTCTGGTCGCGTGCGTTGGTGTGCAGCTCCATGGGGTCGGGACGGAGCTCCTGAGCTCATCGGAAGGGCGAGGGGTGGCCGGTGGCTATGGATGCGACGGCGGCGCCCTCCGGTGGCTCTCGGTGGTGCTCCAAATCGAGAGAGGGAGAGAGCCAGAGCGAGCAGAGAGAGGGATAGCGGTCGGGGACGACTCCGTGGCGTCGCTAGAGGGCTCGGGGAGGAAGCAGGAGGTGGCCAGGAAAGCAGGAGGTGGCGCGCGCGGCGGCGTCGCGGTGTCTGTCCTCCTGGCAGGGAGGAAGACGACACGGGGGGGTGGAGATGGGCTGGGCCGTGCTGCTGGGCCAGGTGGGCTACCAGGTGAGCATCAGGTAGTCCTTCTCTCTTTTATTTTTGTTCTGTTTCTCTTTTCTATTTCTGCAATTTGTTTTTGATTTGATTTAAAATATCAAATCATTTTATAAAATCCTGGAAATAATTATGGGTGCTTTTTGAATTATTTCAGTGACCCTTAACAATTTCCAACATTTATTTGAACATTTAAATTATTTATAGTATTTAAATGCCCAAAGTCAAATACAATATGGTTTATTCAAAAAAATCCAAAAAGGTCTTGGAAAAATATCCATCATCTCTGGATATGGTTTTCACCCTTTTCCAGTAATCATGAACATTTTTGCAAACCAATTTGGGTTCTGTGAAAATATTTTGAAGTTGAACCTATTTGCAATGCTTTGGTGCTAGGGCTTGGTCATCCCCATTTCAAATTTCATAAAATTTAAACATGTTGCATAGATGCTAAAACAAAAACAAACAAGGGCTGATCTGGGGCTGTGACACCGCATTGCTCATCTGGGCTCTGATATGCGGGTAAAGCTGAAGGCCACATATACTTTGATTGAACAATTATATACCCCTGCCCAACGGGTTATCTGCGCTACTTCATACAACAATCCGGCCCCCACCTTAATCAAGGAGACTCTGGCAAAGTTATCCGTAACGCCGACACAGATAGAAGAGATGAACCAATCTGCTGCGAGGGCCGGCGCTTTGTTGGCACTTACCCGAGCCAAAGCGTGGATAGCCGATCTTGATCCGGCGGATATTGCCAAGGGCTTCCCTAGTGAGCAAGAGAACGGGGCAGAATTTGACAATGACGCCCTCAAAGCTGTGACAAGGGAGATGCGTCCTCTGGCGAGTCAATTGGCGAAAGAAGCAAACTTGATGGTTCACCGGTCTTTCTATGATGCCAACAACAGGCGGGTTGAGACTGTCGTGCCAGAAGTGCAGAATCTTATCCCGCCAATCCGTAAGCACACTTATGCCCCTGACGTTGATCCGGCTGAACTTATAAGTGAAGAGGCTGTCATTCAGGCCTTAACCCGGATTGATTGGACCACCGCTGACTTCCAGCCACTGGATGAGGAAGAGGAATCTGAACTGACGCCAAATGATCTGTCCACTTCACGTCAACATGGCGACGAGGCTTCATCCGTCAATCTGACTGATGCTGTCATGAAGTTTGATCTGTGGAAAGAACAAACTCATATTGTGGGCCTTGAAGCGCCTTGTAATAGGCTAGTTTAAATACTTTGATCTGCTGCCATCATGCACTTGGATATACTTTCTTTGATCCGCCATGCAGATTTGAATGCTAGCTTATATATCTTTATAATATTATGCAATCCCTGTGTTTGCATAGAAAAGAGCTGTCCTAGCGGTTTACCGGTGGACGGGTCATAGTGCCCAAAATAAAGCCTGGTTGGAAACCAAAGCGGAATGAATATGAAGTACTCATACCTGTGATGTGTAATCACTTAATAAGTGTTGAAGCCTAAAAGTGTAAGCTGTCAAGACCTTTACCCTATAAAGATATGATGAATAAGTCACGCCGGGTTATAACAAACACTGGATGATCATACTGGCGACATATAGTCAAAGCCAGGCCGGGTTAATAAACACCGGTTTGATAAGATGGTCTGTCAACCTATAGCTGAAAGCCAAGCCAGGTTAACATTGTGACTAAACAAATCACACCGAGTTAAAGAACACCGGCTTACAACAAATTCTTCAAAAAGGTGAAAACTTAACAAGAAAAAGCTAATAAAAAACCATATAGGCAAGGCTTTTCAAGGGCTGCCAGGCCCAAATTCGAGGCTTTTCATGGGCTGCCAGGCCACCGAGTTAAACCATTTTGCAAAGTCTTTTAAGATGGGCCTCCAACTAACCAATCACCGTTTTAACTTTGACAAGTTCAGGGTCTATGTAAGATTGACCTGTCAAACGTTCGGTGGGTCATGCCAGGATTACCTAGATAGGAGTGGCTTACTTGATGAAGGTAGGTTAACCCGGGGTTTAAGGTGAATACACCAGGCTTCCAAGCCGTAGGTCGATACCCAATTACAAGGGTCCCTTCAAACTCTTTGTGGCTTTTGCACAAAAGAGCCCCCAAGTAACTTTGTGAGCTGTGCTCAATGGGTGCCTATGTTTGAGCTGTTTGTATAACATCCAGACTCTCTTTGGCCCCTTGGGTGTGAAGCTCCCAAGCTGTATTGTGGCATTATAGCCGGTTTAATGGACAAGGTGAGTCATCGCTTTGAGAGCAGAAGCCCCCTTGTAACCAAGACATATTTTGGAATAACGGCAGAGGTCCTGCTTGTAGCAAGGATGCCGGTTTATTATATTGATCATAATATATACATTCTCATAATATGTACATAAAGAAAGCCTATGGCTCAAGTGTAGTAAGGCCGAAGGAGAGCTATGTTCCATGGCCGCCGGGTCTCCTCCTCAGAACTGCGTGAGTCTTCTCGAACCTCAATGAGGTAGTAAGATCCGTTGTGCAAACTTTTGCTAACCACAAAGGTTTCTTACCAAGGTGTGGATAACTTGTGCATATCAGTCTGATCCTGGATGAGCCGAAGCACTAGATCACCTTCTTGAAAGGTCCGTGTCTTAACCCGGCGGCTGTGATAACGCCGCAGGTCTTGCTGATAAACCGCCGACCGAGCCAAAGCCATGTCCCGTTTCTCATCTAACAGGTCCAACGCCTCTTGACGCGCTTCCTCATTGTCCTCTTCAACATAATTGGCAACCCGGGGCGAGTCATGACGGATATCACTTGGGAGGACAGCCTCAGCCCCGTAAACCATGAAGAAAGGTGTATAACCCGTGGATCAGTTTGGGGTGGTGTTGATACTCCATAACACAGAGGGCAGTTCTTCCACCCAACAACCCGGCGTCCGCTTCAACGAAACCATAAGCCTAGGCTTAATACCCTTTAAGATTTCTTGATTCGCCCTCTCGGCTTGACCATTGGACTGGGGATGAGCCACAGATGCTACATCAAGTCGGATGTGCTCTCGTTGGCAGAACTCCTCCATCTCACCTTTAGAAAGGTTTGTGCCATTATTTGTGATGATGCTGTGAGGAAACCCAAAGAAAATAATCCTTTTGAGAAATTGAACCGCCGTGGCTGCATCGCACTTACTGATAGGTTCCGCTTCAACCCATTTAGTGAACTTGTCAACCGCCACCAACAGGTGGGTCTTCTTATCCTAGGAGCGCTTAAAAAGCCCCACCATATCCAGCCCCCAGGTGGCAAACGGCCAAGTGATAGGAATCATCCGTAGCTCCTGAGCCGGAACATGAGCTCGACGGGAAAATTTCTGACAAGCATCACACCGCTTTACCAGATCTTCCGCATCAGTATGAGCTGTCAACCAATAAAACTCATGACGAAAAGCTTTAGCCACCAGGGATTTTGAACCGGCGTGGTGACCACAATCCCCTTCATGGATTTCACGCAAAATCTCTTGACCTTCTTCAGGGGAAATACAACGTTGAAAAACGCTTGAAACACTGCAACGGTGTAACTCGCCATTGTGAATAACCATGGACTTGGACCGCCGGACGATCTGTCTAGCGAAAACCTCATCACCTGGTAACTCGCCCTGGTTTAGATACGCAAGATATGGAATCGTCCAATCCGGAGTAGTATGTAAAACGGCCACCAACTGGGCCTCCGGATCAGGAACAACTAAATCCTCCTCTGTAGGTAACTTGACAGACGGGTTATGCAGGATATCTAAAAAGGTATTGGGTGGTACCAGTTTACGCTGAGATCCCAGCCTGCTTAAAGCATCTGCTGCCTCATTTTTGCGCTGGTCAATATGATCAACCTGATAACCCTTGAAGTGACCTGCACAATATCCACCTCACGTCTGTAAGCCGCCATTAGTGGATCCTTAGAATCCCAAGTACCAAAGACTTGCTGAGCCACCAGATCAGAATCTCCGAAACAACGAACCCGACTTAAATTCATTTCCTTAGCCACCCGGAGATCGTGGAGTAAGGCCTCGTACTCAGCTGCATTGTTAGTACACGGAAACATTAAGCGGAGAACATAACAAATTTTATCACCGCGAGGGGAAGTAAGGACAACTCCAGCCCCCGAGCCCTCCAATTGTCTGGATCCATCAAAGTGGATGGTCCAATATGTATTATCCGGTTTGTCCTCTGGTGCCTGTAACTCGGTCCAATCATTGATAAAGTCAACAAGTGCCTGTGACTTGATTGATGTCCGAGGCATATACTTCAATCCATGCGGGCTAAACTCAATTGCCCACTTTGCAACCCGGCCAGTTGTGTCCCTGTTCTGAATGATATCACCCAAAGGAGCTGAACTTACCACTGTAATGGGATGGCCTTGAAAGTACTACTTGAGCTTCCGACTTGCCATAAAAACCCCATAAACCAGCTTCTGCCAATGCGGATATCGCTGCTTTGACTCGATAAGAACTTCACTGATGTAGTAAACCGGTCGTTGAACTAGGTATTCCTTACCAGCCTCTTTGCGCTCTACCACAATTGCCACGCTGACAGCACGGGCGTTAGCAGCCACGTACAATAACAAGGGCTCTTTGTCAACTGGAGCAGCAAGTACCGGCGGTTCAACCAACTGCCGCTTTAAGTCCTCAAACGCCGCATCAGCCGCATCACTCTAGACGAAATTGTCTGTATTTTTCAACATCTGATACAAAGGAATCGCCTTTTCTCCCAAACGGCTAATAAACCGGCTAAGGGCCGCGATTCGACCCGCCAAACACTGAACATCATTGATACACCTCAGTTTAGCCAGAGATGTAATCGCTTTGATTTTTTCCTGATTAGCCTTAGCCTCAATTCCTCTGTTGGACACCAGAAAGCCTAGGAGCTTGCCTGCCGGAACACCAAAAACACACTTATCCGGATTAAGCATCATTTTGTAAACCCGAAGATTGTCAAATGTTTCCTTGAGATCATCTATCAAGGTTTCCTTCTTCCTGGATTTTACCACAATGTCATCCACATAGGCATGAACATTACGCCCAATCTGTGTGTGAAGACAATTTTGCACACAATGCTGATAAGTATCCTGGGCACTTTTGGGTCCAAAAGGCATAGAAACATAGCAGAAGGCTCCAAAGGGAGTGATGAAGGCTGTTTTCTCCTAGTCTTTAACTGGCATCTTAATCTGATGATAACCTGAATAAGCATCCAAGAAACTCAGGCGCTCACAACCCGTCGTTGCATCAATAATCTGATCAATACGTGGGAGAGCAAAAGGGTCTGCCGGACAAGCCTTGTTCAAATATGTGTAGTCCACACACATACGCCAAGTGCCTTTTTTCTTAAGAACGAGCACCGGATTAGCCAACCACTCAGGGTGAAATACTTCGACGATAAAGCCAGCAGCCAACAGCCGGGCTACCTCTTCACCAATAGCCTTGCGTCTTTCTTGGTTAAACCGCCGAAGAAATTGCTTGACCGGTTTAAACTTCGGATCAATATTGAGAGTGTGCTCAGCAAGTTCCCTCGGTACACCTGGCATGTCAGAAGGCTTCCATGCGAAGATGTCCCGGTTCTCACGGATGAACTCGATGAGCGCGCTTTCCTATTTTGGATCCAGATTGGTGCTGATGCTAAACTGTTTAGATGAATCACCAGGAACAAAGTCAACAAGTTTAGTCTCATCAGCCGGTTTGAACTTCAGGGTCGGGTCATGCTCAGTGGTGGGTTTTTTCAGAGGAGTCATGTCTACTAGATCAACATTGTCTTTATAAAACTTCAGCTCCTCCGTAGCACAAACCGACTCAGCGTACGCTGCTTCACCTTCCTCACAACCAAAGCGATCTTTCGACTTCCATGTACTGTGATAGTTCCCTTGTGGCCCGGCATTTTGAGCTGTAAATAAATATAACAGGGCCTCGCCATGAATTTTGCGTAAGCCGGCCGTCCAAACAGCGCGTGATATGGGCTCTGGATTTTCACCACTTCAAAGGTCAACTTTTCAGACCTGGAATCATGCTCATCTCCAAACACAACCTCCAAAGAGATCTTGCCAACGGTGTATGCCGATTTACGTGGTACTACACCATGAAACACAGTGTTGGATGGTTTAAGACTTTTGTCTGTCAACCCCATACGACGAAAAGTCTCATAATATAGGATGTTGATACTGCTCCCTCCATCCATCAGGACTTTGGTAAACTTGTAACCTCCCACCTGAGGTGCCACTACCAAGGCCAGTTGACCCGGATTGTCAACCGGGGCGGATGATCCTCCCTGCTCCACACGATGGGTTGCTCAGACCATCGTAAATAACGTGGCACTGCCGGTTCAATAGCATTAACTGCCCTTTTGTGAAGCTTCTAATCTCGCTTACATAGGCTAGTAGTGAACACATGATACTGCCCACCGTTCAACTGCTTGGAGTGACTTTGATAACCTGATTGCTGCTGATTCCCTTGATTATTCTGTTGGCCATTACCACCTTGGTTATGCTGGTTGCTCTGATTATTCTGAAATCCAGAGCTTGAATCACCGCCACCATGAAAACCTGGACCTGAACCGCCCGAAGGACCCTGATCATACCGGAAAATATCGGAATTCTTGAACTCCTTCATGATGTAACAACCTTTCCATAGATGTGTGGAAGGGGCCTCCTTGGTCCCATGCTTGGGACAGGGCTGGTTCATCAAATGCTCTAGATTCATCCCTCCACCGCGCTGGGGCGGTTTACCTTTACGACGCTGCATATTAGTGTTAGCCACAAGATCTGAATTATCTGCTTTGCGCTTACCATTATTCCCATGGCCTCCCTGGTTGTGATGCTGTCCCTTTGCACCACCGTTCTTCTCTCCCTTCTCCGGTTTCTCCTCATCAGAATCGGGATCCTTGGTATTATCAGAATCGGCATACTTGACCAAGGCTGCCATAAGGGTTCCCATGTCATTGCAGTGGCGCTTGAGCCGTCCCAACTTCATCTTCAGTGACTTGAACCGGCAATTATGCTCCAGCGTTATGATCGCTTGACCAGCGTTAATCCGGTCAGACGAGTGCAAAACCTCTGAAACCCGGCGTACCCAATGAGTTGTTGAGTCGTTCTCCCCTTGAACACAAGCATCCAGATCCACAATGGACATGGGCTGTTTGCACGTGTCTTTGAAATTGGCTATAAACCGGGCCTTCAACTGATCCCATGACTCGATGGAGTTAGCTGGTAATTTTTTTAACGAAGTACGGGCCGTTCCTTCCAACATCATCATGAAGTACTTTGCACAGGCCGCTTCATCTACATCCAGCATCTCCATTGCCATCTCATAATTCTCGACCCACGCCTCAGGTGGCTGATCCGCCGTGTAGTTAGGCACTTTACGTGGACCCTTGAAATCTTTGGGCAGACGCACATTACGAAGAGCCGGAATAAGACACGGCACTCCCCAAGAACTTAAGGCAAGCCCGGTGCCTCGGCCGACTGACGCAACTGGCTGAACCGGGGCGGCTTGATGATGACCCAAAGTGGCCTCCCTTCATGCTGTGCCATTATCCACCACACCTTGAGCATTACGATGCTGCGCACTGCTAGACACTTCTGGTTCATCCATGTGCCTGCTATAGCTCGGGCTTGGACGAGGGGTTGAATGAATTCTATCCTGTCTATAAGAATAAGCCTGCTGCTGTACCACGGTGGTTTGAAGAAGGTCCCTAGCCCGCCGCGTTTCAATCGCTGCTGGTGAATTGCCTTCCATCGGAATGGCTGCCAGGCGCGATGCTGCGGCAATCATGTTACCCAGAGGGCTCGAGAAGTGACCCGGCGGTGTGGACACGTATTGCGGCGGGTTATCAGTTCGCCGGGGCGGTTCTGTCATCCGTAGTTGATCTGGAGCTGCCCTAGGCGCATCCATCCGATTTGCAGCGGACGGATTGCTCGGACTGGCGCCCGGTGTTTGAAAGAGGTTCAACCCTTCATAGACCGACGGCAGACGAGACCGGTATTTCCTTCGCATCACATCCTCTGATGCGGTCCGATCCAGCATGAGCCGATAATTCTGCGGCTGTATCTGTTGTGATTGGGCATCCAAAGCGGCCCGCTCATCAGCCATCCTAGCATCCTTAGTTGCCAGGTCCTCCTTAGCCTGTGTTATCTGGTCCTTCAACTTTGCAATGTCTGCATTATGCTGATCCCGCGTCGCCGGGGTGACTGCTGTGGTCAATAAAGTCGCCCAGGCATCCATCAAACCGGAGAGGACCTGAGCCGGTTGGCGTGCCGGGGCTCCTGCCGCGGCTGCTGATCCTCTATTCATCACCGCTATAGATGAAGATTGCAGAGTGGGCTGTGTTCCGGCCATGTAAACAGCAACCCGACTCGGCGGTTCAAGGAGGTCCGGAATACTATTGCCATTGGAATATCCTTCGAACTCACCATTATGAATCTGGTACAAGGACTCGGTTTCGCCAGTGGATGATTTGCCGTCGGAATAAACGACCGTCTCGCCTTCAGATACCGGTTCAGATCCGATCTCATGGACACATCCTACGAACGCACGCTTCACGGCAGGCTTAGACCGGGCTGGACTCGCACGCTGAGCCGTCTCGACGAGGTCGGTGCAGATGTCCGGCTCAGGGCCCGGTTCGCCGATCTTGCCGATGAAGACATGAATTCCGCCAAAGGGGACCCGGTACCCGTACTCGATTGAGCCGGTCTTGGGGCCCCATCCTTCATTGTCAATGTAAAGTTTGCCGCGACGACTCGTGGTCATCCGGCCAACCACGTACCCCTTGAGTCCTTCAAAGCTGCCCTTCAAGAACTCAAAACCATCGTGCGATAGCCCCACGGTGGGCGCCAACTGTCGTGGAATGAACATGTTAGATGTCCTCATGAAAGGACTTAGTCGTGGAGCCATCGCAATGGGTTAGCTTGAAGGGGTTAAACCAGACAAGGGACACGGGAGTTTTATACTAGTTCGGCCCCTTCGATGAAGATAAAAGCCTATGTCTAGTTGTGATGGGATTGATTGGGTTTCGATGACCAGGGAGCAAATACGCTTGCCTGAGTCTCGAGTTGTTGTTTCTTGTCCCTGAACCGCCGCCGGGTTGTCCCTTTATATACACAGGTTGACGCCCGGCCGGTCTATAGAGCCCCGAAGCCGACTCATACAAAAGTGTTCCGGCTCAGTCTCTCCCTTCCTAACTTATATTACAAGTTACATAGTCATGGCGGTTTACCACTATGGGCCCTAATCCGCCTTTGGGCTTCGGGCCTCTAAGCTTCATTTAGTAAAGCGCCATCTTCTGGATCTTCATGGGCTTCAGCATAGTCGAGGGTGAACCGGGCCCTCCTGGCCGGTTTACACTCAGTAGCTATATCCCCAACATAAACCATACTATACATCAAACAATCTCACATTTTATTTGAATTTGTGATAATGTGTGGCATTTGCAGCTTACAACTAAATATCGAGCAATCTAAACAATACTATATATCGAACGTTCTCACATTTTATTTGAATTTGTGGTAATGTGTGGTGTTTGCAACTCACATCTAAATACTTGTAGGCGTAGGGGGCGGGGCACCACAATGTGATAAACACATTATACATATGAGACATGGTTTAGATTATGAAGATCTAGCGAGAGCTAGAAATGTAATGTGATTTGAAATCAAAATAAAGTGGATTCAAAAATCTAGTTCGAGTTCATATAGTACACATAGTTCATATGTAACTCGAGACTAATCATGTGGTGTGCTGTGAAGATAATTTACAAACGATGGTTTAACTTGAAAATAATAATGATTGTAGATCTTATTAAAATAGAGAAACGAATTCAAATGCTTTGACTTCACAACAATCATTACTGTAGATCTTATTCAAATAGAGAAACGAATTCAAATTTAGTTCATATTGAAGTAGTAGTATATACGTTTGGAATGCACTAAAACGTTCATTTGAGTAGTAGGTTGCATGCATTATACACGTAGCAAAATATTTTAATTGAACGTAACATGAATTCAAAGTTCTGAATGACATTTGTAGTGCGCATTGATTTGGTACAGTACATGTTAGGCTTGTCCGGAAATTTCAACCCGCGCCTTGTTAGCCCGAAATATTTAAGATATATCTTTGTCTTGTTGTGCTCCGACAACTCCCTCCATCTCAACCCGCGCCTTGTTATTCCGAAATTACAACGCGCGCGAAAACTCCCACCTCCTGTGAAATCCCAACATGCGAAATGCCCGTGGTACCCCTGAAC
Source organism: Triticum aestivum (assembly GCF_018294505.1). Classification (NCBI taxonomy): domain Eukaryota; kingdom Viridiplantae; phylum Streptophyta; class Magnoliopsida; order Poales; family Poaceae; genus Triticum; species Triticum aestivum. The sequence continues at coordinate 256,311,948 of NC_057798.1, read as the reverse complement.
CGAAAGAACCACCTCAAATCGGTGGGGGGTACTTTCGTAACTTACCCCACATTTCGGACAAGCGCGTCTCTAAGCCATGGTTCCCCACTGCCATCCCATCCGCCCACCCATTCATACACCGAGGCCGTGAAAACCCGCGACAAAACCCCACACCCTGCTCCGTCCGCCACCCAGCCGGAGCCTCTTCCCCGACGACGTCGTCCACAGCAAAACCTCGACGTCCCACATCCACCGTACTGAATGAGGATCCGTCGTCGATCTCATCATCCTGCCGGTTCAGCCACCCTGTCCTCCACCTCCAAGGAGCTGCCCCGACGTCCCCCTCGTCTTTCGCACCACCTCCATTCCCACACCGCCGTCTTCACCTGCACCACCGGAAGAGCATCATCATCACCGTTTCCTCGGATGAAGCTGCGGCCTAATCGGCGCCACCAAAGAGGTTGTACACTAATCGCCGCATTTTCTTCTTGATTCGATCTCACGATGCTGCCGGCGCTCAGTCCCGAGCCGACACAGCACAGCTCCATCCACGGCGGCGTCGCTGGCCACTTCCTCCACGGCGTCGCTCCCTCGGCGGCGACATCCACATCAGTAGGAGCTGCTGCTGCTTTAGCTCTCGCTCGCGCTGCTGCTCTGCTCTTGCTCTTGGTCCTCTGCCTGGTCTGCTCTTGCTATTGTTCTTGCTCGCGCTGCTGCTCTCGCTCTTGCTCTTGCTTGCGATGATGCTCCGATTTAGCTACACTTCAGTCGACTGAATCGACTTTTGGGTCAGTCGATTTTCAGGGGGTGGGGGGGGGGGGCTCGCCGGGGTGAAGGAAGAACCAACTGCAGCGGGGAGGGGGGCTCGCTGGAGAGGTACCCCACTATCTATCTTAGGGTTCAGGATGGGGGCGATGGTCGCCGGCGGTGGCGGGGCGGTGGCGTGGGGATCGCCGGAGAAAAAGCTCGACACGGGGGGGGGGGGGGGGGCTAGAGGGATGGCCGCGGGCGGCGGGGGGCTGCTGTTTGGCCGGTGGTGGCTGGCGGCTTAGGGGGGTGGAGGTTGAAGATGAATCGCAGGCCCTTTATTTCGTATCCAATGGCTGCAAAATCGACTGATCAAAGATGAAAAAGTCAGTCGACCGACGTGTAGCCTCACCTTGCTAGTGCATTCAGTTTCGACGGCAAAATTCAATTTTGACAGCAAAATTCAATTTCGACGGTTAAGTTTAGTTTCGATAGTTAAGTTCAGTTTCGACATTTAAGTTCAGTTTCGACAGTTATGTTTAGAGATGAGCGGCTGATGTATTTTACATCTAGCACTTCGTGGTTATGTATTTTACGTCATGCATTGGAGATGCTATTAGAATTCCACTCAGGTTAACGTTGTTCGTTGTCTCTCTTGTCCTGCTTCAGCCTCGGCGTCGTACAACTCACCGGAGCTGCTCCAACGACGAAACCCTCCATCACAGCGGAGCAGTACCTCGGGCTCCATCTCCAGATGCCTAAGATCTTCTTCCCCTCCTTCAACAGCAAAGTCAGCCGGAGCATCCTCACCGGCCAACCCAATCACGCTGAGATCGACATGGCTTCGCCAAAGAGGTTGTACACTTGTTGCATCTCTTTTTTACTCTACATGTTATATATATTGTCTACTGAGCACACAGATTTGTTCCTTTAGTGTCTCCTTGAAAGAAAAAACGTAGGAATTTTAATTTTCACTTGTCCTTCTTTTCAAATTCCTATTCATGAAGCACAAGACTAAGAGATAGTAGTATAATAGCATTATAAACGTACATTTTCTTGTGGTTTGACTTAATCTCACCATGCTTCTTTGCATCCTGTGATCTTCCAATTGTTGTGAATCAAACACCCAGATTGGCAGAAATCCTGTGTTTTTAAATTCTCTATTTTGCACGTGCATTCCTATCCTATTCCTGTCTATTTCCTATCCCTGCATTGTTGTAATCCTCCAATTCAAATGAGCCCTTACAGAATTACTTCTCTTACAGATAGTTGTCATAGAAAACCTTGCGTGGTTTGTCCCGCTCCTGCTGCGCCGTCGTCCACCCTAGCTCAGCTGCTCCAACAACAGAAGGGTCCAGCACAGCAGGGATCCGGCCTCCAGACTGTCTTTCACCGCCTCAGATCTTCTTCCCCGCCGCTGGCAGCCATGAAAACTGCATTACCATCATCAACCGAGCAGATGACCTCGAGGACTACATGGGTCCGCAAGAGAGGTCGCGCTCTTTCGTGTCTGCTTACGTTATGCATCGCTTAATATTACATGCTACTTTATTGTCCTGTTCACCGATTAGACTCTTAAGTCAGCTCCAAACTATGGTCAAACTTGAGATTTTAAATGGTTGTGGGGTACATATCGGGGCCGCTATCAATAGTATCTATCTACTATCTGGTTAATCTCCGGTGTCTACTATGAGTTTCATGTTGGGTGGGAAACAAACAGTAAAGAAGCCATTATCTGTGTTTTTTAACTGAAGCCATTATCTGCCTGCTATTATTGGTTTTGGGTCTATCCACAGGTTGCTACCATCACTCTGGATTTCTGCATGCACTCCTTACATAATCTCACTATGTTCTATTCTATGCATGATAGTTATTGTAAACAATGGAACTAAACATGTAGAGCAAAAGAGACGATCCTTGCGTGGCAATAAAATTTCATGCAGACGTCACTCCATGGTAGGCGCAAAGGTAGCCCCCCTCCACGCATTTCGGATTGTAATCGAGAGGAAGATATCTGTTCGGAGGGGGATTCAAAAGGAGAAGACAACTCGTATTTACCCCCTGAGGTCTTCGCTCTAACTTGGCATGCTGATGTTGGTTATATCATGCATATGGTGTCTTGCATTGCTTACTTTATACATCAAATATGTCATCTTCTTAGTTTAGACATCCTTTGTGCGAATGCCATCTGTTTAGTTTATTCATCGTTTATGTGAATTATGCAATGCCATCTTGTTTAGCCAGGCATCATATATGTTAATTTTGCAATGCCATCCTGCTTAGCTAGTCATCTTATATGTAAATTATATCAGTCCATCCTTTTTTTCCGTTACATATTACATTTGTCAACAATGTTAGTATATTCAACTGCTCTTCATGTGCATCAGCCATTTGACACGGTGATGGCAAATCCTGGAGTGAAAACAAGGTCTTCAGAGCAGACTATGCTATCTGACGAAGCGCATATCTCGTTGGTTACGGAAAGCTCCTCAGAGGAGGATTCAGAGACAAATGACCAGTCCTATTCCCCCCCCCGAGGTGTATGCTCTAACTTGGCAGGGTTATGTTGCTCATATCATGCATATGGTGTCTTGGATTGCTATGTCATTTGATTAGTTTAGACATGCTTTGTGTGAATGCCACCTGTTCAGTGTCTAATTACCATATATGTGAATTATGCATTGCCATCTTGTTGCAAGACATTATATATGGGAATTATACAATGCTATCTTGTTGCGAAGTCATTATATATGTGAATTATGCAATGCCATGTTGTTTAGCCAATCATCATGTATGTGAATTATATCATGCTATCATTTTTTTGTATTACGTGTTCCATTTGTCGACAACGTTTGTATATTCAACTACTCTTCCTGTGCATCAGCCATTTGAAGCGGTGATGGAAGTATCTGGAGTGAAAACAAGGTATTCAGAGCAGACAATGCTACATGTTGAAGCAGACATCTTGCTGGTTACAGAGAGCTCCTCAGAGGAGGATTCAGAGACTGATGACCAGTCCTGTTTCCCCCCTGAGGTCTATGCTCAAACTTGGCAGGGTTATATTACCCATGTCATGCATGTTGTCTTGCATTGCTTAGTTTTTACATCATATACGGATTGCCATCTGCTTACTTGCTTACTATATAAATCATATATTTGAATTATATCATGCCATCATGTTTACATAGTACATACACATCATCTATCTGAATTATGGCATGGCAACCCATTTAATAAAGACATCATATAGTTATATCATCTCATCCTGTTTAGTGTTTACAGTCATCATATTTTGACTTATGGCATTCTATCCGTGAATGTATGTGAATTATGGCATGCCAACCTATTTAATAAACACATTATATAGTTATGTCATGTCATCCTGTTTACATAGTCTCATATTTTGAACTATATCTTTCCATATTTTTTAGTTAGCCATCATAATTTGAAATTGTGTCATGCTATCCTGTTTAGTTAGCCATCATATATGTGAAATTGTGTCATGCTATCCAGTTAGACAACATAAATATGAATTATTTCAGGCCCTCTTTTATTCCCCACTATACATTGCACCTGTCTATCATACAATGTCTATACTTTCAATTACTTTTCTTGTTTATCAGCCATTTGAATTGGAGAGCGTGATGGCAGTATCTAAGGGAGTAACAACACGGTCTTCAGAAAAGATAGTGCTACCAGTTGATGCAGATAGAACCACGGTTGTACTTGCCCAAGGACCAGATCCACCACACATAACCCAGACTCTCGCAGATTGTACCTGTCGGTGTCAAAACCGGCGGATCTCGGGTAGGGGGTCCCGAACTGTGCGTCTAGGCAGATGGTAACAGGAGATAAGGGACACGATGTTTTACCCAGGTTCGGGCCCTCTTGATGGAGGTAAAACCCTACATCCTGCTTGATTGATATTGATATTGTGGATGTTACAAGAGTGGATCTACCACGAGATCAAGGAGGCTAAACCCTAGAAGCTAGCCTATGGTATGATTGTAAGGGTTATTGTTGTTGTCCTACGGACTAAAGCCATCCGGTTTATATAGACACCGGAGAGGGCTAGGGTTACATAGAGTCGGTTACAATGGCAGGAGATCTACATATCCGTATCGCCAAGCTTGCCTTCCACGCCAAGGAAAGTCCCATCCGGACACGGGACGAAGTCTTGAATCTTGTATCTTCATAGTCTTGGAGTCCGGTCGATGATGATAGTCCGGCCGAGGATAGTTCGGCCGATGATGGTAGTCCGGCTATCCGGACACCCCCTAATCCAGGACTCCCTCGGTAGCCCCTGAACCAGGCTTCAATGACGATGAGTCCGGCGCGCATATTGTTCGGCATTGCAAGGCGGGTTCCTCCTCCGAATAATTCATAGAAGATTGTAAACACCAGGATAGTGTCCAGCTCTGCAAAATAAATTCCACATTCCACCGTAGAGAGAATAATGTATACACAAGTTCAATCTGCTGACGTTTTTTGCGGCATGACGTTACACCACTACCAAGCCATTACTTGAATCGTTTTCTACTTTACCACCTCAGCGCATTTAGCGAAGCGGTTTCCTTGGCACGTCTTGTCGAAGCAGAGATCGTGTTCCCCCTTATTCCGGGATTCTCATCAATACGGACGTGGGTAACCCAACCGCGCCCGTCGCCACGCCCCCTCTATCGAAGGCGAGTCCCGAACGGTCACGGAGATTGCTCTCGGTATTCTCCCTCTTTATAACGGGACCAAGGCTCGTTTCTTTTCTTCAATCCTCCATTGAATCCTCTCCCTGCTCCAAGTTCCAGCACCTAGAGCCCCAGATTCGAGCGCTGCGGACCTTCAACGATGTCCGGTTCCGACCTCCAGGGCCGGTGGATGCCCTCCTCCGTCACGGAGGAGGACGTGCTAAAGCTGCGGGAGGCCAAGTACCTGACTTACGAGATTTCGCACAGGTTGCCCGCCGAAGGGCAGGCCATCCCCACCCCCGAGCCCGGCGAGTATGTCGTCTTTGTATCCCACCTCCGTCGGGGTTTAGGCTTCCCGATGGATCCTTTTGTGAGAGGGCTCATGTTTTACTATGGGTTGGAATTCCAAGACTTGGCTCCGGAGTCCATCCTCCATATCTCCGCATTTATTGTCATCTGTGAGGCCTTCCTCCGCATCACCCCTCACTTCGTCCTGTGGCTGAAGACCTTCAATGTGGCGCCGAATATGATCGTGGGGCGTCAAGCGGAATGCGGCGGGGCGGCCGTAAGTAGGAGGGCCGATGCCCCGTGGCCCGCGGGCTCCTTCGGAGAAGAGCCCGGCCTGTGGCAGCAAGAGTGGTTCTATATTACCGTTCCGAGGGGCAGCAGACAAAAGCCGCCGCCCTTATTCCGCCCGGGACCTCCACGACGGTTGATGTCGTGGGTCAACCAAGGGCTCAACCGGGGTCCGTCAAACGACGTGCCCCTACTGTAGGGCCGGATTCGAGATCTCCAAACGAGGGAGGTTGATATGGTGGTGGTAATGCAGGTCATGCTGATTAGGCGTCTCCTGCCCTACAAATGCCGCCCTCTCCGGTTGTGGGAGTTTAATCCGGAGGGCCCACGGATTCTTCAACACTTCATGGGTTTGACACCCATGGAGATGTACAAATTATTCTTCGGATCGCAAGAGGCGCGTCCGGAATTGACCGAGGATGCTGGCCTAAGCTGCAATCGCCCGGATACTCAAGTAAGTAGTTCCAAGTCCGGACATACCGTTTGTTTGCCTTTCGATGATTCGCCTTATGACCAATTTCCTTCTAAACAGGAGTGGATAGCGGAAGCAAAATTGATATGGTGTCCGGCCCCCCTCCCAGAGACCGCGCCGAATTCCGTGCTGGTCCGGATGCTGGAGGTTGCGCCTCCAGAGGAAGGCGAAGGGGAAAGTGGAAAAGCTACTGCCTCGCCTAAGGAGGCTCTTGAAAGAGGGGGGATCGAGAATCCCTCCCTCCAAGGGGAGAAGAGGATTGCCTCCGAGGACCCGGGGGCCAAAGCCCCTAAGCGGGGGAAGAAATCTTCGCCAGAGGGTCCTGCGTCCGGGGAGGCCCCGGCCGCACAGTCTCCCTTAAAGAATCAGCCCTCCAACGAGCCGTAAGTAGAAAGAAAGGATTTTTATAATAAGGGACATCCCTATTTGTGCTTCTGAGGATAACTAAAGTTTTTACCTTGTAGTTCGGATCTCCGTCCTTCGCAAATGAGCTCGTCTTCGGGGGACCTTCGTCCGGAGATGGTGGAGAGCGAGACGCCTCCGTCCGGGGCGCCGTCGGATAGGGCGGACGAGCCTGAAGTGTCGTCACGGAGGGAGCCCCCGGGTTTGGCAAAGCCGGATAGTTCGGCGCCAACTGGTGTACGGCTGAAGGATCTGCTTGAGAAGGCGTCTATCTCAGAAGATCACCACGCATTGATGAGCATGGTGATTGAAAGGATTTCGTCCGCCGAAGGCGGATTGCATAATGCCGTCAGGAGTTTGCTGGCGGGGTTTGAGGTACGTAAAAATGACACACCTTTTGACAGTTTTGCATATAGAATGCGCCCTGTATAGATAGTAGCCCCTGAGACTCGGTAGGTTGTCGAAAGCGACAGCGTGCCGAGGATCAAAATCGCAGGTTTAAATTTTCGCCGTGCCTATGTAGGTGGCGGGTCGTCCGGGGGCCAGCCGGACTGATGGAGTTGCTGAACTAAAGCGGCAACTCGCCGTTGCGGATGCGGACATCACGCTAGTCAACCGGCGACTTGATGAGTCGCAAGGTAAGTGTTTCTTTGCGGTCACTTGGTAAGGGAGCCGAAGCCAGCTCCTTACGACATGTGTGTGAAATGCAGATAGTGCCACTGCTATGGAGAGCCTTCGGGCCGAACTTGCTCAAGCCAAGGAGCAAGCCAGAAGGAGTAATGCGGCGGCCTCGAGGGCGGCCGAGGAGTTAGCAGCCGAAAAAGCCGCACACTGCCGAAGCAGGGAAGAGATGGCCGAAATGGCCGTGAAGTTAAAAGATGCTACCGACCGCAATGAGGCTCTTGGGAAGGAGCGCCTAGCGGGGCAAGAAGACCTGGGGAAGGCCACCGCCGAAGCCAAGGATGCCCGCTCTGCAATGCGGGCTATAAAGGAAGAGCTGCGCCAGGCCGGGAGACATTGTAGCTGGCAAGCCTTTTCTGCTGCGCTGAAGGTTTACGGATCCAAAGTATGCTCAGCTGGGCCAACTGTGGGGTCCAGAGGACCCTTATATGGACTTAGCAGCGAGTGCGGCAGATGCCGTTGTGCATTTTCGAAGCCAGAAGGATCACAAGACGGAAGAGCTGTTTTGGTCTCAATTCCATAGTCCGGAGCGTTCACTTCCGCTGACCGACCGTTTGGCCGAGTGGGTTGAGCTGAATAGGTTGTCCAGGCTTGACATGACGGATATCGTGACCCATGTCTGGCCGGATAGGCCCAAGCCGAAGAGTTACTTTGGCTTATTGCAGCAATTTCTTGGGGCGGTGCCGCATATCAAGGCGATGAAGCGGTCGACCTGCATAGAGGGTGCGCGGATGGCACTCGCCCGTGTGAAAACACATTGTACAGAGATGGATGCCACCGCTGTTGCGACCCCAGGTTCGGACGATAGTCGGTTACCCGCTGAGCACTATTTTGGCGAAGTGCTGCGTGGTGCTCGTGTAATAGAGTCGCAGTGCTCAAAAAATGTTACGTTCAAATGAACGTTTTATGTTGTAAAACAATATTTATGATGTAAGCGCCTTTTATACTTGTGCGTTCAAGTAGTAGAATATCTCCTGTGCGGCCGTTTACGTATACGTGTGTATAACCTGAAAGATGGTAGTCGTCGGCTTCAGCCCCCACACACAAGGTGCGGGGGTGTTCGCAAAGATAGCGCTTTTTCACACTTAATCCGACGTCTCGGTCCTGTAAAGGAGGTGGTAGCGTAGCAAATGAGGCAACCGGACTATAATGCTTTACCACTTTCACTTAGCCGTGGCAGTTCGAGGGTGGGGCTACGATATAGCCCCTGGGGGTACCGCGCTGTCCAAATTTGGGGCGCGTATGTGCCTGGCCGGGAAATGGCCCTTCATCAAAGTGGAGGAATTCTAAACATTCCCTTGGTCGATCGAGTGGTTGACCAGTCTCTCGCTGTATCATGACAGTCAGTTTTCGGCTTTCTCTACTGAGGTGCTCGCCCAGCCGAACTGGGGCACAATCGCAGTAGTTCTCCTGGTGCCGCGTTAGCCGATGATACGGAACGTAAGGCAGCAAAACACAGGAGCCGGGCAAACCCAACATTTGACCAAAGACATGATTCGGAGCTGATGCATATAAGGCCTAACTCGAGACGCCGAACACTCCCGAAGGTGTTCGGTCTTTACAATAGCAGGCAGAACAATGCCCTAAGCCCCTTGTGTCCAGGTACGGGCAAGTTCCTCTGGCGCGGCCGATGCCAAAACGCCAGCCTCCACTCTGGTTATAATGAGAAACCAGGGGATTATAGCAACAAGAGACAGTAAGAAAGGTTTACGTAGGGTCTTAGTCTGAAAAGAATCCTTGAAACGGGTCCCTACTGCACGTCTGCGCCTGTGTCTCCGTTGTGCCGTATCCTGGACGGGTGTGCACGTTGTTCATCTGTAAAAAGAGAGGAACTTAGTTTGAAAAGAAATCGTGCAAAAAGTACATAAAAAATTGAAATATAAATTTAGAAAGCTGAGCCTATGCTAGCTCATTATAGCTTATATACACAAACCCTTGTGAAGGGGTGTGCGGCTAGGTAGCCCCTAGCTTATTTATTCCGGACCCGTCCAGCCGTGTCCGGGGTCTTAGCCGACCTTTTAATGAAATGATGCCACGTGGACCGGGCATTTTAAGCGTAAGAGACGCGTAGTGTGGTATTGCGTTAAAGCGGACGAAAGCTTCACGTCCCAGTAGTGCTTGATAGCTACTTTTGAATGGGGCGACATGAAAGGTTAGCTTTTCTCGTCGGAAGTTGTCGGGTGACCCGAACACAACTTCTAGTAATAATGAACCTGTGCACCTGGCGTAAGGGCCTGGCGCCACTCCTTTGAAGGAAGTGCGGCTATGTCGAATTGTAGTAGGGTCTATCCCCAACTTGCGGATTGTGTCCGGATATAGCAGGTTTAAGTCACTGCCGCCGTCCATCAGAACTTGCGTAAATTGCAGTCCGTCTATTATGGGATCCAATATCAGAGCAGTCCATCCTGCGTTCTGGATACTTCTGGAATAATCCAGGTGGTCGAAAGTGATTGGTTTTGACATCTAATCTCGGTGTTCCGCTGGGGTGGACCGTGCGATGCTTGTCTTAGCGGGTGCCGTATTGTATTTCCGTACTATCACATGAAGCGAGTTTACTGTCTTGACTTCTTGTGGGAAAGTCTTCTGACTTCCGGTGCTCTGCTGGTGGGGTTCGTCATCGTCCTCGCTTGGCGCATCGAGCCCCTTGTGTTCGGCGTTGAGTCTGCCGGACTGTTTAAAAACCCAACAATTTCGGTTGGTATGGTTTGCAGGCCTTCCGGAGGTACTGTGGATTTGACATATCCGATCCAAAATTTTGTTTAAGTTGGATAGCTCGTCACTGTTGTCCTTAAGAGGCAGTGTTTTATTGTTTGGCCGCGAGCTTTTGAATCCGGCGTTGACCGCCGTGCTCTTTGGGCTTTTTTCTTTATTCCGGCGCTGATCTTTCCTGCGCCGTGATTTTCCGTTTCCATCTCTGATCTCGGATGTACTCGGGTCGCTGGTGCTGCATCTTGCTAGCCAGCTGTCTTCTCCTGCGCAAAAGCGCGTCATGAGGCTTGTTAGCGCGGCCATTGTTCTTGGCTTCTCTTGGCCGAGGTGTCTGGCGAGCCATTCGTCTCGGACGTTGTGTTTAAAAGCTGCTAAGGCTTCCGCGTCCGGACAGTCGACTATTTGGTTCTTTTTGGTAAGGAACCTGTTCCAGAATTTGCGCGCTGACTCTCCGGGCAGTTGAGTTATATGACTTAGATCGTCTGCATCCGGAGGGCGGACATAAGTCCCTTGAAAATTTGCTCTAAACGCGTCCTCAAGCTCTTCCCAACTTCCAACAGTGTTTTCTGGGAGGCTTTTGAGCCAATGCCGAGCTGGCCCTTTGAGCTTGAGGGGTAGATATTTTATGGCGTGGAGATCATCTCCTCTAGCCATGTGTATGTGTAGTATGTAATCTTCTATCCAGACTCCGGGGTCTGTTGTTCCGTCGTATGCCTCTATGTTTATGGGTTTGAACCCTGCTGGAAATTCATGATCCAGCACCTCATCGGTGAAACATAGTGGGTGTGCGGCGCCCCTGTATTTGGGTGTGCCGCTGTCTTCGAACACTTGTCGTGTTGTGTTACTTCCTGGGGCCCTCTTTTTTGGCCCGTAGATGGACCTAGTTGGGCCGTCTATTTTCCCAGGATCATAAGTCGGCTTGTGTGCGGCGCCGTTTGTCGCTTTTGGCCTGTCATCTGGCCGTCTATCCGGCCAGGCGGCCTCTTTATTTTTTGATTGTGAGGGCTCTATGGCTTCCTCGTCAAATTCTGGCAGCAGCTTGCGCTTCGGGTAGCTCTTTGTTTGATGGCCCTTGCCATACTTGTCTGCGGTCTTGAGTACTTTGCTCCACTTCATTCTGAGTATGTCTTCCGCTGTTTTGAGCTTCCGTTTTTCCTTCTTCAAACTTCTTGCAGTGGCGACGAGCCTTTTGTGAAGGTTCTTATGCTCCGGTGGTGTGTCCGGTGTGAGGTTGTCCGGACTGTTGGTTGCTCCGGGAAGGGGCTGATTATCCGGTTCGTCCTGTTCGGACGGTTGCTTGGTTGCATGTTCGTCGTCCACTGGTTTGCCCTGCTCTATTGCTGGGTCGTTAGGAATGCTGCTTTGATCGAGGCGGGACTTAGGGCGGCGTCTACGTCGCCGTTTTGGTTGTTTATCGGCGGGATTATCCTTTGCCGCGTCCCGTTGTTCCTCGTTATCGCTTCCTTTTGGGGTGTCCACCATATATATGTCATGTGTCGAGGTGGCCTTCCAGTGCCCTGTAGGCGCTGGTTCTTGATCGTCTCCGGCATCGTCGTCCATACCGTCGATGTCTTCGGAGTCGTAGTTTAGCACGTCGGTTAGATCGTCGACAGTGGCTACGAAGTGGGTGGTGGGTGGGTTTTGAATTTCTTCGTCGTCCGCGTCCCAACCATCCTGGTCGTAGTCCGGCCAGGGCTCTTCGGATAGTGAGAGATGCTTCAGCGAATTTAAGACGTCGCCGAAGGGTGAGTGCTGAAAGTTGTCCGCAGCGGTGAATTCCATGATCGGCGCCCAATCGGATTCGACTGGTAGGGGCGCAGGAGGTTCGGAGTCCGGCAGGGAGTCCGACACCTCGGAGTCATGAGCTTTATGCGGGACAAGGTCAGTGTTCGGCTCCGTCGCCGTGAAAGTTGCAGCTCCCGAGGCGGTGTCCAGCCACCAGTCCTTGATCTGCGCGATCGGCTCTGGACTATGGGTCAGAGCGGATTCGTGTGCGGCCTCCAAGGTACTGTCCGGCGGCAGAGTTAGGTCGTGCCCATCATGACAGTGAGGCACGCTCGGCTGTGGCTCGGATCCATCGAAGATCAAGTCCCCGCGGATATCGGCCGTGAAGTTTAGGCTTCCAAACCTGACCTGACGGCCAGGGGCATAGCTTTAGATCTGCTCTAGATGGCCAAGCGAGTTGGCCCGCAGTGCGAAGCCGCCGAATACGAAGATCTGTCCGGGGAGAAAAGTCTCACCCAGGACTGCGTCGTTGTTGATTGAAGCGGCCATCGAGCCTATCGGTGACGACACAGAGGAACTCTCAATGAAAGCACCAATGTCGGTGTAAAAACCGGCGGATCTCGGGTAGGGGGTCCCGAACTGTGCGTCTAGGCGGATGGTAACAGGAGACAAGGGACACGATGTTTTACCCAGGTTCGGGCCCTCTTGATGGAGGTAAAACCCTACGTCCTACTTGATTGATATTGATATTGTGGATGTTACAAGAGTGGATCTACCACGAGATCAAGGAGGCTAAACCCTAGAAGCTAGCCTATGGTATGATTGTAAGGGTTATTGTTGTTGTGCTACGGACTAAAGCCATCCGGTTTATATAGACATCGGAGAGGGCTAGGGTTACATAGAGTCGGTTACAATGGTAGGAGATCTACATATCCGTATCGCCAAGCTTGCCTTCCACGCCAATGAAAGTCCCATCCGGACACGGGACGAAGTCTTCAATCTTGTATCTTCATAGTCTTGGACTCCGGTCGATGATGATAGTCCGGCCGAGGATAGTTCGGCCGATGATGGTAGTCCGGCTATCCGGACACCCCCTAATACAAGACTCCCTCAGTACCCTTACCCAGTTGGACAGAGAACCAGCTACACCCCTTCTAACCCCAACCCCGGCAGATAGTAACCCAGTTCCAGTTGACACAACACCGTCTCCACCATAGAGCACCCAAACACGAGAAGTTAGTAAGGGAACTACAGTGCCCAAAGCACGAGGACCACCACTCTGAATCCCAACTCAACGCTTAAAGGAGAAGAAGATTTGTTCTCAGGTTAGGTTCTGTAGCTATGGTTCATACTCCTTTGCTCTTGCATTACTGTATTTACTCATACCAACTATTTTCAAATTTGAAGGATGGAATTGAAACTCCAATGGCGCAACAGGTATGTTTTAAACCTGTTTCTTTAACTGGTTTGTTGTTGTAACCTACTCTATGTTGATTTCAGTTTCAATTGAATAAACAGTTATGTTCTCATGTCATGCACATTACAAGTGTTGTTATTGCTCTATAGTTACCCACACTTATATTCTGTCTATTCTGCTTTGTCTTGAACAAATATTATTTGAGTTGTGTCTCTATCTTGATTTGGCAACAAAAACTAGAATGCTATAGACCATAAAGTGACCATGGTACATAGATATATGTTTGTTTCATGCTGTTATCCTGTCCACTTTACTACTGAACTCATTTACCAAAATGAGTTTCATATACAACATGGTAAACATGTGATGTGTCTGCTTGTTTCTCTTTTAGAATGCGGACAAAATATTGGAGAACAGTACCGCATTATCCAATAATAAAGGAAGTAATGCAGATAAGGTTCAAGATAGTGTGACATCCCTGTTGGTCTCCAAGAAAGCTGATAAAAACTATCTTGATGATAGTGAGGGAACCCAAAAGTCCTTTCTTGATGTAGTGTTCGAGTTACTGGCCACTACTGCTGGCACAAGCTCTTCGAACTCGCTGCCTGAATCAGTTCGTCTTCTTGAGTCTCAACTTCAAGTTGAAAGACATCGATCAGATGCGCTGCGATAGGAAGTTGAAGGACTGAGGAAGTCCATGCAGAATTCAGATGCATATTTTCTGGTGCAACAACAAGCGCTGGAGGATTTAAGCACCAAACAAGAGAAAGTTAATAAGCTTGCTAAGCATCTTGCCAGCATTATGGGCACCCATGATATTGTTTCTTGAGATCTTCTGAAGTGGTTTCAGTTCTGGATTTGTTTTGCTGCGGCATTTATTTGCACTGGTCGCCAACTTTGACAACCAGTGTATATGATATGCTGCTTTGTTCCCTATATTTGCACTGGTGGCGAACTTTGATGCCCAGTGGATGTAATATGTGTAATAGCCGTGATAGCCTAGCGTTAGTTGCTTGCTTATTTATTTCCTTGTTGTCTTGTTTATTTGTTTGCTTGTAGTCATTGCAGTTCTTTTTCCGCGGTTTGCTAGTGGATGCAATAACCTATTTTTTAAAACTAGGCCACAATAACCATGGGCTAATGTTTACTGTAGTGACACTGGGCCTCCTACTGGCCATAGAAATAGTGGGCCTTCTACGGGCCATAGAAACAATGGGCCTCCTACGGGCCATAGAAACAATGGGCCTTCTGCGGGCCGTATCATCAATGGGCCTTATATAGGCCGTATGATCGATTGGCCAAACATGGGCCAAACAGACCGCATTATCGCCGTAAACAGGCTAGAGTTGGAATTGTCCGTTCATGGGCCGAACATAACGGGCCATCGTTAATAGGCCATATTTGATGATGCTATGAAAACGGCCCAACGTATTAACGGACCACAAACGGGCCGACTGTAACCACAGACTGAATTTGGCCCACAGGCAGAAAATGGAAGTAACGGGCCGTAAGTAAACGAATGCTGGAAATGAGCCCAAGAATAAATGGGCTCTGAGAAGGCCGAAAGATAACATGGTCTGAAACAGCCCAACGTAATAACGGGCCATTAATGGGTATAAAGTGATACACTGTTCATTACGGGCCAGTTTCACCATGGGCCATTAATGGGTGTAAAGTCATACACTGTTCATTACGGGCCAGTTTCACCACGGGCCATTAATAGGCCAAGAGTTACATAGGGCCTCATATGGGCCGAAAGACGTCATGGGCCATACATGCGCCAGAAGTGAAAACGGGCTGGAATCATATTGGATGGCCCAGATGATGCTACTGGGCCTAATTCGGATAGGGCGTAATGGGCGTTGGGTTAGCGGGCTGTAAATGGGCTATATGCGAACATGACGTTAACAGGCTTTCCATGGGCCGGCCCGCCACCTTTTGACCAAGTCAAACGGGCCGGCCTTTTCACAGGAATGGGCCTCTGTTGGGCCGTGCCATGTGTCGACGTATCATAGGCACCTTCCGTCCAATGAGTGGATGACATCTGTCCCAACGATGAGCTGACACGTGTTTCCTCCAGCCAATGATGATTTTACACGTGGAAAATCCCCATTGGTCGGGGCTGTTAACGGGTTATCGGATCCAAAACCCGGCCCAGTAGCTTAACGGCGTTCCGTTACGGTGGATGCCACGTGGCGGTCACCCTTGACGAAAGCACTTCTGTGACGCGCGATTTATCGTCATGGAAGTGGACACTTTCGTGATGATAATTTTGGTAATGTCATGAAACACTTCTACGACAGCACATGTATGACTATCTTGATTCTGTCATAAAATCGTCATGAATGTAGACAAAAAACATGACCTACTGTGACAAACACATATCATCACGGAAGTATTTTTTTTGTAGTGACACTCTTAATATCGATCCCAAGTTTAAACCGGTCAAGCAATTTCTCCGCCGTTTCAATGAGGAGAGACGCAAGGGCATTGGTGAGGAAGTAGCCCGGCTCTTGGCAGCAGGGTTTATTGTGGAGTTTTATCACCCTGAGTGGTTAGCTAACCTGGTGCTGGTGCTCAAGAAGAACGACACTTGGCGTATGTGTGTGGATTACACAGATTTGAACAAGGCTTGTCCAGCTGATCCCTTTGCTCTCCCTCGTATTGATCAAATTATTGATTCTACGACGGGTTGTGAGCATTTGAGTTTTCTGGATGCTTATTCTGGTTACCATCAGATCAAAATGGCAGTTAAGGACCAGGAGAAGACAACCTTTGTAACTCCCTTTGGAGCCTTCTGCTATGTATCTATGCCTTTTGGGCTCAAGAGTGCCCAGGCGACTTATCAGCGGTGTGTGCAGAATTGTCTTCACAGTCAGATTGGGCGCAATGTTCATGCTTATGTGGATGATATCATGGTGAAGTCCAGGAAAGCGGAGACGCTAATAGCTGATTTGAAGGAAACCTTTGATAATCTCTGGGTTTATAAGATGATGCTTAATCCGGCCAAGTGTGTTTTTGGTGTACCGGCAGGCAAGCTCTTGGGTTTTCTGGTGTCTAACAGGGGCATTGAAGCTAATCTGGAAAAGATCAAGGCTATTACATCCCTGGCTAAACCGGCGTGTATCAATGATGTTCAACGTCTGGCGGGTCGTATTGCAGCGCTAAGCCGGTTGGGAGAGAAGGCCATCCCTCTATATCGGATGATGAAAAAGACAGTCAACTTTGTCTGGAGTGATGCTGCTAATACGGCGTTTGAGGATCTGAAGAAGCAGTTAGCCGAGCTGCCTGTTCTTGCTGCCCCCATTGATAAGGAACCATTGTTGTTATATGTGGCTGCTAACACTCGGGCTGTCAGCGTGGCTATTGTGGTGGAGCGCAAAGAGGCGGGTAAGGAGTATCCGGTTCAACGGCCGGTTTATTATATCAGTGAGGTGCTTATTGAGTCAAAGAAGAGATATCCACATTGGCAGAAGCTGGTGTATGGAGTTTTTATGGCGAGCCGGAAGCTTAAGCAGTACTTTCAGGGCCATCCCATCATTGTGGTCAGTTCCGCTCCTTTGGGAGATATCATCCAGAACAGGTAAGCAACTGGTCGGGTTGCTAAGTGGGCTATCGAGCTTGGACCTCACGGGTTAAAATATATGCCTCGTACGGCCATCAACTCTCAAGCACTCGTGGATTTCATCAATGACTGACAGAATTGCAGGCGCCGGAGGATAAACTGGATAACACATACTGGACTATTACTTCGACAGGTCTAGACAATTGGAGGGCTCGGGGGCTGGAGTGGTTCTTACTTCCCCTCCAGGTGACAATTTTTGTTATGTTCTCCGCTTGATGTTTCCCTGTACTAACAATGTAGCTGAGTATGAGGCCTTGCTCCATGATCTTCGAATGGCTAAGAAGATGAACTTAATCCGGGTACATTGCTTCGGGGACTCCGATTTAGTGGCTCAGCAAGTGTCTGGTACTTGGGATTCTAAGGATCCACTCATGGCGGCTTATCGGCGTAAGGTGGATGTCATTGCTGGTCACTTAAAGGGTTACCAGGTCAAGCACATTGATCGGCGCAAGAATGAAGTGGCAGACACTTTAAGCCAGATCGGGTCTCAGCGTAAACTGGTGCCGCCCAATGTCTTTCTTGATGTTTTGCATAACCCGTCGGTCAAAATACCAACGGAGGAGGATCTGGCTGTTCCCGACCCGAAGGCTCAATTGGTGGCGGTTCTTCATGCTATCCCTGATTGGACGGTACCATACCTAGCGTATATGACCCAGGGCGAGTTACCCGGGGACGAAGTTTTGGCCAGACAGATAATCCGGCGGTCCAAGTCCATGACTATTGTCAATGGCGAGTTACATCACTGCAGTGTCTCAGGGGCGTTTCAGCGCTGTGTTTCTCTTGAGGAAGATTGTGGGATTTTGTGTGAAATCCATGAAGGAGATTGCGATCATCATGCCGATTCAAAATCCCCTGTGGCTAAGGCTTTCCGACATGGTTTTTACTGGCTAACAACTCATGCTGATTCTGAGGATTTGGTCAGGAAGTGTGAAGGTTGTCAGAAATTTTCACGCCGGGCCCATGTTCCGGCTCAGGAATTGAGGATGATTCCAATCACCTGGCCGTTAATACATAATGTAAAAGATAGGCCCTTCGCAGAGGGAAGCAGAGGTTGTCATGTGCTTTTTGGGTGGATGCACGAAATCTTAATGCAAAAGAACATCACTTTATATTGCCACTTGTGATATGAACCTTTATTATGCAGTCCGTCGCTTTCATTACTTCTATATCACACGATCGTATAAAGCTTATTTTCTCCGCACTAAAAAGTCATACATATTTATAGAGCAATTTTTATTGCTTGCAACATGACAACTTACTTGAAGGATCTTACTCAATCCATAGGTAGGTATGGTGGACTCTCATGGCAAAACTGAGTTTAAGGATATTTGGAATCACAAGTAGTATCTCTACTTGGTGCAAGGAATTTGGCTAGCATGAGTGGGAAAGGCAAGCTCAACATGTTTGAATGATCCATGACAATATACTTTAACTAAGATGTGAGAAAACATAAACTATTACGTTGTCTTCCTTGTCCAACATCAACTCTTTAGCATGTCATACTGTAATGAGTGCTCACAATCATAAAAGATGTCCATGATAGTATATTTATATGTGAAAACCTCTCTTTCTTTATTACTTCCTATTAATTGCAATGATGACCAAAACTATTTTTGCCAACTCTCAACAACTTTTAAGCCTCATACTCTCTATATGTGAAGTCATTACTATCCATAAGATCAATATGATTTCTTTTATTTCTTTTTATCTCTTTTATGCACTTAAGATCATAGCAAGATAGCAAAGCCCTTGACTCAACACTAATCTTTATTATAAATAGCTCACGGACTCGATTACATAGAGGGGTCACAAAGCAAAACTCAAAACTAATTCATACCAAAACTTTATTCTACTAGATCAAGATATTACCAAAAGGATCAAAGTAAGTAAAATGGTAAAGATAGGGGTGTGGTGGTGATACGATACCGGGGCACCTCCCCCAAGCTTCGCAGTTGCCAAGGGGAGTGCCCATACCCATATGATTATGTCCTCGGAGGTGGTGATGATGGAGTTGTTGATGATGTAGGCTTGTCATCCATCTTCCAAGGTATAGGCTCACCATCATAGAAGGATGATCGTGTCTCTGGGATCCTAAAATCTGCAGCCAAGCTCATCCTCTTGAATCTATATTCATACTCATAGTTTTTGTTTTGCAGGTCATAGAACTGGGCTTGGAGGTGCTCGATTTTCTCATGAAGCTTGAAGATGGTCTCCCCAATGTTCTTGGCGTCCAACTTGTGGTTGTTGGTGAATTCCGCGATCATCATCTTGTTGGCGTTAAGTCCGCGCTCCACCATCCCTTGGCACTTGAAACTTGTTGTTCCATCGCTTCGAGCTTTGTCTCTATGCTTCCAGTACTCCTTGGTCCCTCCACATCACGGATGTGCAGCACCCCCTCACGCATCTCAATGGTTTGAGGGTGATGTAGTAGCTCCGCGAGGTAGGGGTTGATGACCCTCTCGAAAAACTTGTCCTTGTGAGCGCTTGAAGATGTCATGGTGCTCTAGATCTGTCAGAAAAACAGCTCGAAACAAAGATAGAGGATATTTGCTTGATATGGTGGTCAAAACCTTTGGGAGATTATATAATGAATTTTTACCGACCAAAAGAAGTATCGTGCAAGAAAACGAGTCCGGAGAGCACACGAGGTGCCCACAAGGTAGGGGGGTGTGCCCAGTAAGGTAGGGCGCACCCTCCACCCTTGTGGACGCCTCGTGTCCTTCCCGGACTACCTCTTATTTTCCTATTTTCTTAAATATTCCAAAACGGAGAAAAATTGCTATTAGAACTGTTTTGGAGTCGGTTTACTTACCATACCACATACCTATTCCTTTTTGGAGTCTGAAACGTTCTGGAAAGTGTCTCTTATGTATTCCTCCGGGGTCATGGTTTCAATAATATTAGTTTCAACATTTATAGGATTACCTGAGATATAATGTTTGATTCTTTGACCGTTCACCACCTTCGGATTTGTGCCTTCGAAGTTGTTGATTTTTATGGCACCGGAACGATAGACCTCCTCGATAACGTAAGGGCCTTCCCATTTAGAGAGAAGTTTTCCTACAAAACATCTCAAACGAGAGTTGAATAACAACACATAATCACCGATGTTAAACTCACGCTTTTGTATCCTTTTGTCATGCCATCTTTTAACTTTTTCTTTAAACAACTTGGCATTCTCATAGGCTTGGGTTCTCCATTCGTCAAGTGAGCTAATGTCAAATAACCTCTTCTCACCGGCAAGTTTGAAATCATAATTGAGCTCTTTAATGGCCCAATATGCCTTATGTTCTAGTTCAAGAGGTAAGTGACATGCTTTTCCATAAACCATTTTATATAGAGACATACCCATAGGATTCTTATATGCAGTTCTATAAGCCCATAATGCATCATCAAGTTTCTTGGACCAATTCTTTCTAGATCTATTAACAGTCTTTTGCAAAATTAATTTGAGCTCTCGATTACTCAATTCTACTTGACCACTAGACTGTGGGTGATAAGGAGATGCAATTCTATGATTAACATCATACTTAGCAAGCATTTTATGAAAAGCACCATGAATGAAGTGTGAACCACCATCAGTCATTAAATATCTAGGGACTCCAAACCTTGGAAAAATAACTTCTTTAAGCATCTTAATAGAGGTGTTATGATCAGCACTACTAGTTGGAATAGCTTCTACCCACTTAGTAACATAATCAATAGCAACTAAAATATGTGTATATCCATTAGAGGCAAGAAAAGGTCCCATATAATCAAAGCCCCAAACATCAAATTGTTCAATAACAAGAAAATAATTCATAGGCATTTCTTGACGTCTACTAATATTACCAATTCTTTGACATTCATCACAAGACAAGACAAACTTACGGGCATCTTTGAAGAGAGTAGGCCAATAAAAACCGGATTGCAATACCTTATGTGCAGTTCTATCTCCAGTGTGGTGTCCTCCACATGCTTCGGAGTGACACTTGTGTAGGATCTGTTCCTGTTCATGCTCAGGTACACAATGCCTAATAACACCATCTACTCTTTCTTTATAAAGGTGTGGGTAATCCCAGAAGTAATGTCTTAAATCATAGAAAAACTTTTTCTTTTGCTGGTATGTCAAACTAGGTGGTATAAATTTAGCAACAATGTAATTAGCATAATCAGCATACCATGGAGCAGTACGAGAAGCATTTATGACCGCTAATTGTTCATCAGGAAAGCTATCATCAATAGGTAGTGGGTCATCAAGAACATTCTCTAACCTAGATAAGTTGTCTGCAACGGGGTTCTCAGCTCCCTTTCTATCAATAATATGCAAATCAAATTCTTCTAGCAAGAGAACCCATCTAATAAGTCTAGGTTTAGCATCTTTCTTTTCCATGAGATATTTAATAGCAGCATGATCAGTGTGAATAGTTGCTTTAGAATCAACAATATAAGGTCTGAACTTATCACATGCAAATACAACTGTTAAGAATTCTTTTTCAGTAGTAGCATAATTTCTCTGAGCAGTGTCTAGAGTTTTACTAGCATCTTGAATAATATTTAGTTTCTTATCAACTCTTTGTCCTAGAACAGCACCTACATCATAATCGCTAGCATCACACATCATTTCAAAGGGTAAATTCCAATCAGGTGGCTGAACAATAGGTGCAGTGATCAAAGCTTTCTTAAGTATTTCAAATGCTTCTACACAATCATCATCAAAGACAAAAGGAATATGTTTTTGTAATTAATTAATCAGAGGCCTAGAGATTTTAGAAAAATCCTTAATGAACCTTCTATAAAAACCGGCATGACCAAGGTAACTTCTTATACCTTTAATGTCCTTAGGACACGACATCTTTTCAATAGCATCAACTTTAGCTTTATCAACTTCAATACCTCTTTCAGAAATTATATGCCCCAAGACAATGCCTTCATTAACCATAAAGTGGCACTTCTCCCAATTCAAAACAAGACTAGTATCTTCGCGTCTTTGCAAAACTCGATCAAGGTTGCTCAAGCAATCATCAAAGGAGGATCCATAAACGGAGAAATCATCCATGAATACCTCACAAATCTTTTCACAAAAGTCTGAGAATATAGCCATCATGCATCTTTGACAGGTAACAGTTGCATTACATAAACCAAAAGGCATACGTCTATAAGCAAAAGTACCAAAAGGGCAAGTAAAAGTAGTCTTTGCTTGATCGTCCGCTGACACAGGTATTTGAGAGAAACCAGAATAACCATCTAGAAAGTAGAAATGTGTATGTTTGGATAGTCTCTCTAGCATTTGATCAATAAAAGGTAAAGGGTAATGATCTTTTTTAGTAGCTTTATTTAATTTGCGGAAATCAATTACCATCCTATAACCTGTAATAATTCTTTGCGGGATCAATTCATCTTTATCATTTGGAACGATAGTAATACCTCCCTTCTTAGTGACACAATGGACAAGACTTACCCACTGACTATCAGCAACAGGGTAAATTATACCTGCCTCGAGGAGCTTTAGTATTTCCTTTCTTACCACTTCTTGCATGTTAGGATTTAACCGTCATTGATGATCTCTAACTGGTTTGGCATCTTCTTCCAATTTTATTTTGTGTTGGCATAGAGTGGGACTAATGCCCTTAAGATCATCAAGAGTATATCCAATAGCAGCACGGTGCTTCTTTGGAGTTTTCAATAATCTTTCCTCTTCCTTCTCTGAAAGGTTAGCACTAATAATAACAGGATATGTCTTCTTTTCATCAAGATAAGCACATTTAAGAGTATCAGGTAATGGTTTAAGCTCAAACACGGGATCACCCTTGGGTGGAGGAGGATCCCCTAGGATTTCAACAGACAAGTTGTGTTTCAAAATAGGACCCTGTTTAAAGAATACTTCATCTATTTCCCTTCTTTCATTCATAAACATATCACTTTCATGGTCTAGCAAATATTGTTCTAACAGATTAGTAGGAGGCACGACAATAGAAGCAAGACCAATAATTTCATCCTTACTAGGCAATTCTTTATCATGGGGTTGTCTGCGAAACTTAGCAAAATTAAACTCATGTGTCATATCCCCCAAGCCAATTGTAACACCATCCTTTTCACAATCAATCTTAGCATTGAAAGTATTCAAGAAGGGTCTACCAAATATAAATGGGACAAAAGTTATCTTGTGGGGAACCAAGAACAAGAAAATCAGCAGGATATTTAACTTTCCCACACAAGACTTCAACATCTCTAACAATTCCAATTGGTGAAATAGTATCTCTATTGGTAAGCTTAATTGTAACATCAATTTCTTCTACCTCAACAGGTGCAATATCATGCATAATTTCTTCATATAAGGAAAAAGGTATTGCACTAGCACTAGCACCCATATCACATAAGCCATGATAACAATGCCATATCACATAAGCCATGCCTACAACAGGTCTATGTATCTTAGCATCGGGTTTAGCAATGTTAGTAGCCTGTTCACAGAAATAAATAACATGCCCATCAATATTATCAACCAAGAGATCTTTAACCATAGCAATACTAGGTTCAACTTTAATTTGCTCAGGTGGTGTATATGTTCTAGTATTACTCTTACGAACCACAGTTGAAGCTTTAGCATGATCCTTTATCCTAACAGGGAAAGGTGGGTTCTCAACATAAGTTGTAGGAACAATAGGATCATTATAAGTGATAGTCTTTTCTTCAACTGTAACAGGTGCAACTACTTTTACTTCAGTGGGAGGGTTATATTTAAACCACTTCTCCTTAGGGAGATCAACGTGAGTAGCAAATGATTCACAGAAGGCAGATACTATCTCAGAGTCAAGTCCATATTTAGTGCTAAATCCAAGAAAAGCATCAGTATCCATAAATGATTTAACACAATCAAACTTAGGTGTCATACCTGACTCCTTACCATCGTCGGAATCCCAATCTTCAGAGTCGTGTTTAATTCTTTCCAATAAATCCCACTTGAATTCAATAGTCTTCATCATATAAGAACCAGCACAAGAAGTATCGAGCATGGAGCGATCATTGAGAGAAAGCCGAGCATAAAATTTTGGAATAATCATTTCTCTTGAGAGCTCATGATTGGGACATGAATATAACATTGACTTAAGCCTCCCCCAAGCTTGAGCGATGCTTTCTCCTTCGCGAGGCCAAAAATTATATATGTAATTGCGATCACAATGAACAAGATGCATAGGATAAAACTTCTGGTGAAATTCCAATTTCAATCGTTTATAGTCCCAAGATCCCATATCATCACATAGCCTATACCATGTCAATGCGTCTCCCTTCAAAGATAAAGGGAAGACCTTCTTTTTAACAACATCATCGGGCATACCTGCAAGCTTAAATAATCCACGAACTTCATCCACATATATAAGGTGTAAATCAGGATGCAATGTTCCATCTCCTGCAAAGGGATTAGCTAGCAGTTTCTCTACCATACCAGAAGGAATTTCAAAGTAAACATTTTCAGTAGGTTCAGTAGGTTGAAGAGCAACTCTTTGCTCTACTGGTCGGGGTGAAGATACCCCGAACAAGCCCCTCAAAGGATTAGTTTCCATAGTAACAAGTGACAATAAATTTCAGCACACTATATAAATGTTTCCTTACCAAGTTCCACTCACCAAAGGCGCTTCAATCCCCGGCAACGGCGCCAGAAAAGAGTCTTGATGACCCACAACTATAGGGGATCTATCGTAGTCCTTTCGATAAGTAAGAGTGTCGAACCCAATGAGGAACAGAAGGAAATGACAAGCGGTTTTCAGTAAGGTATTCTCTGCAAGCACTGAAATAGTAGGTAACAGATAGTTTTGTGAAAAGATAATTTGTAACGGGTAACAAGCAATGAAAGTAAATAAGGTGCAGCAAGGTGGCCCAATCCTTTTTGTAGCAAAGGACAAGCTGGGACAAGTTCTTATAATGAGAAAAGCGCTCCCGAGGACACATGGGAATTATCGTCAAGCTAGTTTTCATCACGCTCATATGATTCACGTTCGTTACTTTGATAATTTGATATGTGGGTGGACCGGTGCTTGGGTGTTGTCCTTTCTTGGAAAAGCATCCAGCTTATGATTAACCCCTATTGTAAGCGTCCGCAACTACAAAAGAAATATTAAGGTAAACCTAACCGTAGCATGAAACATATGGATCCAAATCAGCCCCTTACGAAGCAACACATAAACTAGGGTTTAAGCTTCTGTCACTCTAGCAACCCATCATCTACTTATTACTCCCCAATGCCTTCCTTTAGGCCCAAACAATGGTGAAGTATCATGTAGTCGACGTTCGCATAACACCACTAGAGGAGAGATGACATACATCTCATCAAAATATCGAACGAATACCAAATTCACATGACTACTAATAGCAAGACCTCACCCATGTCCTCAGGAACAAACGTAACTACTCACAAAGAATATTCATGTTCATAATCAAAGGGGTATTAATATGCATTAAGGATATGAACATATGATCTTCCACCAAATAAACCAACTAGCATCAACTACAAGGAGTAATCAACACTACTAGCAACCCACAGGTACCAATCTGAGGTTTTGGTACAAAGATTGGATACAAGAGATAAACTAGGGTTTGGGAGGAGATGGTGCTGGTGAACATGTTGATGGAGATTGACCCCCTCCCGATGAGAGGATCGTTGGTGATGATGATGGTGATGATTTCCCCCTCCCGGAGGGAAGTTTCCCCGGCAGAACAGCTCCGCCGGAGCCCTAGATTGGTTCCGCCTCGTGGCGGCGGAGTTTCGCCTCGTAAGCTTTCTTATGATATTTTCCAGGGTAAAATACTTCATATAGTAGAAGATGGGCACTGGAGGGCTGCCAGGTGGCCCACGAGGCAGGGGGCGCGCCCTGTAAGGGTGGGCGCGTCTCGTGGACGGTGGGTGGCCCCCCCTTAGGTATTTCTTCCGCTGAATAATTATCATTAATTCCAAAAATGACTTTCGTGGAGTTTCAGGACTTTTGGAGCTGTGCAGAATAGGTCTCCAATATTTGCTCCTTTTCCAACCCAGAATCCCAGCTGCCGGCATTCTCCCTCTTCATGTAAACCTTGTAAAATAAGAGACAATAGCCATAAGTATTGTGACATAACGTGTAATAACAGACCATGATGCAATAAATATCGATAAAAAAGCATGATGCAAAATGGACGTATCACGCAGCTGCATGACATTCTTTGGGCTGTCCATGACGAAAAAACCGTGGTAGAAGCGAGGGCGAGGAAAATTTCAGGGAGTTCCTGGTTACGGTGGGTGGTCGGGGCCGAGCGATGCGCGTTTCTCTCATACACGTATGCACGTGGGTGCGAGGCATTGGGCTCTAACTGAACCCGAGTGAGGCATTCGCCTAGCTAAACCCGAGCTATTGCACTGCAGGCTACGCGTTACTGAACCTGAGCGATCGAGCGATTCCTTCACTACTGCTGCTAACTGAAGCCGATCGATGCTGCCTCTGGATGAACAGTGAGCATTGTTGGGGGGTTTGGATGAATAGTTCCCTGTGGGGTTGGATGAAACGGACCCCGTGGTGTTGCCGCTGGATGAACAGGACCCTGATCGATCGAGCCGGTTGGGCGTGGATGAACAGGATCCCGTGGAGGGCTGGATGAACAGGACCCCGTGGAGGGAAGGTTGAACAGCAGCTGGTGGAGGGCTGGTTGAACAGTAGCTGGTGGAGGGCTGGATGAACATTAGCCCATGGAGGAGTGGTTGAACAGGACCCCGTGGAGAGGCCTGGTTGAACAGTAGCCGGTGGAGGAGCGCACGATGGAGGCTGGATGAACAGGAGCCCGTGGATGTACAATCGCAGGTGGAGGCTAGACGAGGTCGACGGTGGATGAACAGTAGCCCGTTGAGGTTGGAGGAGGTCGACAGTGGAGATGAACAGTATCCCGTGGAGTGCTGTTTTGCGGTACGCCATACCTCTCTCGATGAACAGGACCCCCGCTTTCGACCATAGCGCTCCAACACAAGTCCGCTTCCTCCTTTTTGTGGTACGCCACACCCCTCCCGATCAACAGGACCCCATTTCAACCGTAGGAGGTCCAACAGAAGTCAGTTTCCTCCATTTTGCGGTACGCCAGACCCCTCCCGATGAACAGGATCCCCTTTCGACCATGGTCGGTCGAACACAAGGCCGTTTCCTCCATTCTGCGGTACGCCAGGCCTCGTTTCCATCGGTTGTTCCATCCAAGCCCTCCTGATGAACAGGACGACGCATTCCATTCTGACCCAGATGGTTGGCTCCCCATGAACACGACGCTGACGCAGTTTCTCCGTTCTGACCCAGCCATGTACACGAGCCCTGGCTGTACATATGCGCGAGTAGGTATTCGAGACCCCGCCCGTATGTACGTATGTGGTCGTATTTACTTTCTTGCACCCTGGCCATTGTATGTACGTGTACATGCTACGTGTGTGCCTCTACTACGACACGTGCGCGCCTCTACTATGACACGTCTGTGCCTCTACATCGACCAGTATGTACGTACACGTTCGCGACCAGAATGACAACAATATGTACGCGTCAACCAGGTAGGTCCCGACTGTCAGGCACTTCCTTGCGGGTGAAGATGTAGCTGGTGGGTCCCATCAGTTAGGGGGAAACATTTTTTTGCCCATAATATGCATGCACTTCCTTGCTTGCGAATATGTAGCTGGTGGGTCCCAGCTGTCAGGGGGGAATGTTTTTTCGCAAAATACGGTGGTCCGTCCGATGGGTCCCTGCTGTTAGGTGGAGGAATCATTATTTTGCGCGTAATAAGGAGGCACTTCCTTGCTGCTGTCATGGACCCAGCTATCAACCTCTCCACGTACAATACTCTTCCGATGAAAGTCGTTCCTTGAGCACGTTTACCACACCGCACCGAGAGCACCAGGGCGATGGACGACGGCGAGGCCTAGGAAGGGATGACGCGGAGCCAGGGAAGATGCATCAGTGGAAGCCCACATGGAGAGGAGTATGAGGGTTCACTGGTTCGGTTGCGGTGTGAGGCTGTCCTCGCTGCAGAATAACAGGGTGTGTGGTTGATTGGATGGTCTGGCCGGTGGTGGGAGTAGTAGGGGGCGGTGAGGCCTCCGCGACATCACAACAGGCCACGGGAGGCAGGAGCACGCGGCACGACCGGCGCTGATTTGGGAGGCTGGAGCAAGAAGACCAGAGGTTGAAGAAGCACTACGGCCGTTGGATGGATATCATACGGTCACTAGAGCTAGAATCATTCATATTGACTAAGTTGACAAAGCCCTCTGTCCCGGTCAACTTAGTAGGCCCACAAGTCAGCCTCTCACTATGGTGGGTCCTAGCTAACAGGGGGTATTCATTTTTTGTGCGTAATAAGGAGGCACTTCCTTGCGTGCGAAGATATAGCTGGTAGGTCCGACCTATCGACGGGGGGAACTTTTTTTCATGAAATACAGAGGCCCTTCCAGTGGGTCCTAGCTATCAGGTGGAGGAATCATTATTTTGCGCGTAATAAGGTGGCATTTCCTTGCGTGCGGCTGTGGACCCAGCTGTCAGCCTCTCCACATACAGTCCACTTCTGATGGATGTCGCTCATTGACCACGTTGACCAAGCCGCGCCGAGAGCACCAGGGCGGTGGACGAAGGCGAGGCCTAGGAAGGGAACGACACAGAGCCAGGGAAGACTCGACAGTTGTTTCCCACGTGGAGGGGAGTATGAGGGTTTACTAGTTCATCTGCCATCGTCGGAGAATAACAGCAGGTGTGGGTGAGTAGAGGGATGGCTAGGCCAGCGATGGGAGTACGGTGGGGCAGTGAGGCCTGCGCGGCAGCATAGCCGGCCACGGGAGGAGGGAACAGGCAGTCTCGCTAATGCTTGTTAGAGCGGCTAGAGCAGGAAGAGCAGAGATTGAAGAAGCACAATGGCCGTTGGATCGACATCCAACAGTCACTGCTCTCGTGTGTTGACTAAGTTGACACGATGTTGCGTGTGCCTCAACCTTTTTTTAGGAAAGCATATGCGTCAACATGTAGTAGGCGCACAAGTCAACCTCAAATCTGTGGAAAACAGCATACAGTCCATCTGCCATTATTTCTAATAATTTACAACCTATTTGCTAATTCTTAAGAATTTCTTTGGAGCCCATCTTCTTTTTGTTAGCATTACACCCGATATTGTGGCCACGGTTAAAAATTATACGAAATTTTGCATATTTCGGTGCGGTCAACTGTTTTTAATCCTGAAATATTGATTCACATTCAAACTATTTTGAAAAAAATATATAAATATGAAATCCAAATAATTGTCCATGCATAAAAATCAATGGAATTTAAAATCTTGTAATAAAAAAATTGAAACTAATTCCCAGTTTGATGTGTTTTAAAAATGTACAACCCATTTCTGGGCAAACCGAATGAAACTCTCCTCGTCTTGAAAGATTTGTAGCCTAGCAGGGCTGATAAAGCAAGTAGGCCTCGTTTGGGTATTTCTTTAAAAAATAGAACTGGGCTAGCCATTTTCAGCAAGAAAAAAACACAACTGGGCTCATGATGTGGCAAACATAAATAAAACCCTGGCTAGACGGGCCACAGCCCCCACACAACCCCGTTGTTACCCTGATCCATCGTTAAAACTAGTATAAATAACAACTGCTTGTTCCTCAAAAATAAAACTGCGCGACTGATACGTCTTCGTCATATCTATAATTTTTGATTGTTCCATGCCAATATTATTCAACTTTCATATACTTTTGGCAACTTTTTATACTATTTTTTGGGACTAACATATTGATCCAGTGCCCAGTGCCAGTTCCTGTTTGTTGCATGTTTTATGTTTCGCAGAAACCCAATATCAAACGGAGTCCAAACGGGATAAAAAAGGACGGAGAATTATTTTGGAATATTTGTGATTTTTGGGAGGAAGAATCAACGCGAGACGGTGCCCGAGGTGGCCACGAGGGTGGCCCACGCCACCAATCCAGGTGGGTGCGCCCCCACCCTCGTGGGCCCCTCGTAAGGCAGTTGATGCTCTACTTTGGCCGCAAGAAAGCTATTTTCTGAAAAAAAATATCTGGGCGAAGGTTTCAATCCAATCAGAGTTACGGATCTCCAGATAAAAAAGAAACGTTGCCAGGGCAGAATCCAAGAGTGCAGAAACAGAGAGAGACAGAGAGATAGATCCAATCTCGGAGGGGCTCTCACCCCTCCCACGCCATGGGAGCCAAGGACCAGAGGGGAAACCCTTCTCCCATCTAGGGAGAAGGTCAAGGAAGAAGAAGAAGAAGAAGGGGGGCTCTCTCCCCCTTGCTACCGGTGGCGCCGGAGCGCTGTCGGGGGCCATCATCATCACCGCGATCTACACCAACACCTCCGCCATCTTCACCAACATCTCCATCACCTTCCCCCATCTATATTTAGCGGTCCACTCTCCCGTGACCTGCTGTATGCTCTACTTGAACATGGTGCTTTATGCTTCATATTATTATCCAATGATGTGTTGCCATCCTATGATGTCTGAGTAGATTTTTGTTGTCCTATCGGTGATTGATGAATTGCTATCATTGGTTTGAATTGCATGTTTTATTACTGGTGCTGTCCTATTGTGCCCTCCGTGTCGCGCAAGCGTGAGGGATTCCCGCTGTAGGGTTTGCAATATGTTCATGATTTGCTTATGGTGGGTGGCGTGAGTGACAGAAGCACAAACCCGAGTAAGTAGGTTGTTTGCGTATGGGATAAAGGGGACTTGATACTTTAATGCTATGGTTGGGTTTTACCTTAATGTTCTTTAGTAGTTGCAGATGCTTGCTAGAGTTCCAATCATAAGTGCATATGATCCAAGAAAAGAAAGTATGTTAGCTTATGCCTCTTTCTCAAATAGAATTGCAATAGTGATTATCGGTCTAGTAACGTAGTCAATTGCTTAGGGGCAATGTCACAACTCCTACCACCACTTTTCCACACTCGCTATATTTACTTATTGCTTCTTTATCTAAACATCCCCTAGCTTTTATTTACGTGTTCTTTATTATCTTGCAAACCTATCCTATCACACCTACAAAGTACCTCTAGTTTCATACTTGTTCTAGGTAAAGCGAACACTAAGCATGCGTACAGTCGTATCAGTGGCAGATAGGACTTGAGAGGGTATTTGTTCTACCTTTAGCTCCTCGTTGGGTTCAACACTCTTACTTATCAAAAGAGGCAACAATTATCAGCGACCTGCTGGGTCCCTGGTGTCAGCCGCTCGTAGTGTAATTCTCTCGTTTATTGACTACGTTGACAATGGCGAGAGCCCTAGATGTCCAACCATTAGGAGGAACCATTTGTTGGGCTTGTAATAACGAGGCACTTGCTTGCGTACTGCCATGACGCTGGCGGGTCCCTACTGTCATCCTCTCCACTTACAGTCCTCTCCTTGTTCTTCTCGGTTGTTGACGACATTAACAATGCAAGAGGGCGGCGCACCATGCACGGCGAGCGAACCAAGGTGGAGAACGATGGCGAGGCCTCGGACGGAACGAACATGAGCCATGGAAGATGCGCCGGTCCAATCGCAGGCGGAGGGGAGTATGAGGGTTGACTGGTTCGGGTGCGGGTGCGTGTTGGGGCTGACGTCGCCGGAGAATGACATGACGTGCGGGGGAATAGAGGGAGGGACTGGCCAACATTGGAGGGTACGGTAGGGCGGCGGAGGCTCAGCCAGCCATGGGAGGCGGGAGTAGGCGGAGCCGACGGGGGGGGGGGGGGGTGGTTTGGGCTGCTGGAGGAAGAAGGCAAGAGATGGAACATACACGACATATGTTGGATGTCAATCCAACGGCTGGTAGGCAGAATCGTTTCTTGACTAGCTAGTAAGTCGACACCACCTTGGATATGCTATTTCCTCATGGGTCCCAAATGTCAGAATCCAAATCTGTCACGGTCATGCAGCCTTTCCTTATGAAAATTTACAACCCATTTGATGTGCTAGTTCGAAATAAGTTTGTGGGTGCTGGTGGGGGCTAATCACTTGGCTTCTGTAATGTACAGTGAGCTCAAGCAGCCGGCAAGAGTGGTGTTATTTCCCTTGTTTGGAATTTGTTACAATATTTCACTCTAAGTTAAACGAATGACAAGCCATTTTCCTTGTTTCAAAGAAAATATGACAGTCACAGCGGAGTTGAAAAGGGCAAGAACATCTAACTCCAGCTTACAAACTGCACAAAAGCACGAGGGTTATTTGTTCATTAGGTTTACACAAAACCCAGGTTGAAAAGGGCAACAACATCTAACTCCAGCACTGATTTCGGTAGTCACAGTCAAATGGATCGGTTAGGTCCATAGAATGAACATCCTGGGTCGTAAAATTTACTGGATTATGACCACAATATGTTATAAATAGAAGCCCGGCACGTTCAGAAGCTCCTTTGCCCACCTGAAACTCCTTTTTTGCTCTTCGACATACCCATCCGTCAAAACCATGCCACTGATAAACTTAAGCCTGATGGACAATAGTAACCTTGCATTAAGCAGGAAGAATGTGACAAATCTAGTGTTTGCACGGTTGGCTACATATCGTTCTAGCGTTATTGTCGTCAATCGAATCTCATGAGAAGTGAGAAAATCCCAGTGCTTACGAATCCACCGATTGGTTATAACTTTGTTACCCCGTCGTGTTGCCTAAATAGACATGAAGATTGAAAATAGTTAAGGTCTAAAAAAGAGTGTCGAAAGAGCAACAACTGAACGGTTAATTTTAGTACACTATATGCGGGCTTCCAATGTGCGTGAAATTATCACCTTTATATACAACTTCTCCAGACATGGAAAGCATTGCAGCAAGCCAATAATCTTGTTCAGATCAAAACTATTCATTAGGATATATAAGATCTTGACAGAATCCAGCACCATTGATAGGCCATCCATGGAGAAAATCTTCATTGAGCATAGAACATAATATTAGTACAAAATGTGTACTCCAAGATGATATATAACTTATGCGCAGAAATTTAAAATGCAGCTTATGGTTACAAGTGTAGATGATAATATAAAGTACCTGAAGAACCGTGGAGCCAAACATCATATTGAAATGAGCACAGAGATCATGTATTACACCCAAGGTCTCCAGTTTAAGCGCAGAGAGGACGGATATTTGCAACGGTGAATAACTAGAATCAAGGATCAACCTTTGAAGTGAAGGGGCATCTTGGATGATGAGCTGCCTTCCGTCAAAAGAAATTCCAATTCTTACATGGTTAGGCGACTTTATTTGTAGACAACCGATTCTAACTGTGAAAACAAGCACCAAGCACTCCAGGGCAGGGCAACTGGAGTGGATGATGTTGTGCAATGAGGCCCCCGATATACGAACCCACACAAGTGAAAGTTTCTTGAGAAATGGGAGTCGAAGGTTTAGTACCAGATTGTCTGGTAGGTAGCACTGCACAAAGGTGGCAGTGTGGAGAGAGGAGGAAAACCGTGATATGGACATCGATGCTGAGGGCACAAGTACATGGCGTTCGGTATGTGGTAGGTGATTCCCAGGGGAATAGTAGAACTCAAGCAGGT
The DNA here is from genome assembly GCF_018294505.1 of Triticum aestivum. Classification (NCBI taxonomy): domain Eukaryota; kingdom Viridiplantae; phylum Streptophyta; class Magnoliopsida; order Poales; family Poaceae; genus Triticum; species Triticum aestivum. The sequence goes on along the minus strand of NC_057798.1, from coordinate 256,278,428 downwards.
GTAGTTCTGTGAATTCAGGGGATTTCAGCCAGGCGTCCACCATGCAGTGTATGGTATGCTTGCTCAGGTAGCATGACCGGATGCAGAGGTTTTGAAAGGAGCCCTGGTGGGAGGAGATGATGCCTCTAGGGATTTCAAAATCATTGAAGATAGATAGCTGACGACAGTCGAGATTAAGGGGCACGGCACGCCATAGAGGGCGCCACCGAATTGAGAGGACTTGGGTGCGGCAGCAATCCTTGGTGGGGAGAAGCGATATGATCTCCCCAAGGACAGCGTCCAGGAGATTGCTGATTTGGTCCACCCAAGGATCTACGGGTTCCTAGGGTCAGGTGGGGGCGGGGTCGCTGCTTCTCCCCGTGCTGCCGGGTGCGGGATCTACAACAGGCGTCTCTGCTGGTGGGGGCCTCATCTTCTTGGCGCTGGGGTCAGCCGACTCCATTTTCCTCGAGGGCGTCGCATCGCTTTCACGGATTTGAGCAGAGTAACGAATGACGAGCCTAGTTGTAGTGCGAGTGAAGAAGAAGGGGAGCCGGGGTTTTTCTGTAGCAGTGAGGACGAAGGGGAGCTGGGTTTTTTTTGTAGGAGTGAGGTGAGGAATTTGGGGGTACGAGTGGAGTGAGCTAACGTGAGGTGGGTGGGAGTGAGGAAGAAGAAGAGCACCCATGTTTTTTGGGGGCCGGTGTGCTGGTGTGGGTACCACCTCTCATTAAGTAAATATATGGGCTTTTGAATTGATTTTACTATTTACTAGGGTGGATGGGATATTTTTTCTTGGGCCCAAAGAAACAATTACTACTAGTATAGTGGAGACACTCTACAGCTACCCAGAAAAACAATTACTACTAGTACAGTGGAAAACTACCGCTTCTGGCTCCTCCTAGTTCATTGAAATATCTCCCTCTACTGAATGCCGTTATACTTTTGTTCACCGACATGCGGGCCATGCAGCGCACGGGCCCAAATGAAATCCACCAAATTAGAAGGCAGTATGCAGGCAGAGAGTCACCCCGGTCGTAGCGCGGCAGTAACGAGCCGTCGTATCACAAAACCCCACATCCCGCAGTGTAAGTTTGACGGACGAAGCAACCATCATTTCACTCTTCACCGAATCCCCTTCTCCCTCACCGTCTTCAAGAAAGGCAACACTCGCATATGCCACTGTTCTTCTCTCCCAACAAAGGGAAGGTAAGTGGATCTGTGATGTTGGTATATTTTCGTTCAGAGAAAAAAAAGAACTTTTGCAAAGCAGTAACCGATCCTCACTCGTTTCATTCTCATTGTGATTGTGTTTTCCTTTTAGTGTTCTTCTAGTATTCATCAGTTTCACGATGGACCAAGGAGAACCAGGAAAAGATCTTCCGATATTGGAGCAGACACGGGAGGCTGATCCCCATGAGACAAAGAGCTCCAAGAAGATCTAGGCAGCCACCAAGCCGACCCCAGATACGCTCACGGCCACTACTGATATTGTCAATGCCCCGTTTGAGGTTACAACCTCCGTGGCATTACAGGAGCAGTTTACCCCCTTCGAGGATGTGCCCCCCCCCCCCGCTGAGCTGCCCAAGGTGATTTTCTTCTTTGCCGATCTCGATTGTGGTTTTTCATCTAAGTATGTGGTGATGAATAATGCAAAATTTTATTAGCTTCGATGCCATGCTATACATAGTGGTTTAAATAACTTGTGTTTCTTATACTGGAAAGTAATTTAGAATTTGTTTCTATTTCAATTAGAGCCCTGATGCAGACAAGGATTGTGTGGTTGTACATGTCACTCTCTATGAGGCGGACGACCTGAATATACGCACTGGGAAAACAGAGTTCCTAGGCTGTTGGATCCTGGAAGCCATTTGCACTTATACCAATGTCGAGTTGTATTCTAGCCTCACTCTTGTCAGGCGTGTTGTCCAGGGTGTACTGAAGCACAAGAAGTTCAAAGCTACTCCTTCGTTTGTGTGGCATACTGTTCTTGTCAAGCTTACGCAGGAAGATGACATGGCATGCCTCCACAAACAAGTTTATGAGTGGTAAGGCCACAAGGTTGTCTTCATGAAGGTTCACATGATTGACCTGCTATCGGACTTCCTCGATGATGTTCATGGCAAGGTCCGTCTTGTGTCCAGCCCAAATTAGATCGAGGCATGAAATAGTTGCCCCAGCTAGTGTTTAATAGTAGTTTGGATTGTGTCTAATTATCCGAACCTTGCCGGTTATCAAGCCCTCAGGGGCTAGTACTCTGTTTAAATCCATCTATGGGAACTGCTGCTACTTTTTTGTGCCCATGAATCATGTGAGAACCATCATAATTGTTGCCGAAACAGATGCGTCCTCACTAGTTTTTTCATGAATATGGCAAGGTAAGACATAAGTTGTCACGGTTTATCATACGAGCAGTGTTTTTTGATGAAATAGAGTACTCATTCGAGAACTGTGCGCTGACGTATACATAAGTACTTGTAAACACTGTTGGTGCTACCCCACTTTTAAGGGATCCTCTAACATTGTGAAGGAAATTTAGAGAAGCTATAATACCCTAACTTTCCTTCCTTTTATCCATATGATTATGGCTAAAACGATTTAAATTAATTTGCAATGATCTACCATGTACATTTATAGTAATTACATACAAACAAATTGATGGTGAAATAAAATTAATTTTAAATTATTTATATCTACAGTAAATACCAACAGTAAACAACCTACTAACTACCTACTAACAGTCCCTAACTTTCCTTCTTCATTTTACACTAGGTAAACATTGTAGCACTGTGACTTTCCTTCATAATGTTAGAGGATCTAGTTCCCTTGTAAGCAGTTGTGCAAAACACGACACATTGGCTCAGCTCGCTTCAACACTAGGCTATCGACCAGCTAACAATCAACAATCTGCTGTCTGACATATAAGCAACTATGTATCTATCGGCGTCCTGGATTTTGGGGTATCCACCCCTGCCTACCTGCGGCCCACCACATGGCTCCATCGACGGCCTCGTACGGCCCGGCTTCAGCATCAATAATACAAGACCCTCGTGAGGGGCCAAGCCTCGCGAGGCGGATGACGCCAAGACCCCCGAGGGGATCGGCCTCCTCAGACTGGCTCTTGAGGGGCGGAGAGTTATATGCAAGGTTCTCCTCACGCGGCTCGGCTAACGTGAGCCATGACGACCAAGGCCAGGCGGGCGCCAGGCGGGCAGATGGCAGGTTTCCTCTTCGGGGAGGCAAGCCAGGGGCATGGAGTCCCGAGGAATCAACCAAATGTTTCCATTCTGGTGCAACGAGATCAAGACCGCCAGGATGCCAGGACGGAGGTCATCAACGAGCCAAACGCAGCGTCACGACCAGAGGCTTTTCGCAGGCGAAGACTACTTTTGTCAGGATAAGCTGTACTACTTGACCCCTTTCAAATCCGGCCGTTGTGGGATCCCTTCCCGCCAACATTTGGGAAGAGGACCAAGGCCACTAAGTAGGAGTAGCCACCACCATAGAGAGAGGACGGAACAAAACAAGTAGAACTAGAACACACCACACCAGCTCAAGAACACCTCACCTCCTGAGGCCAGTTCATCCACTGTACTAGTTCATCCTCAACCCTTCGAGGCAATCCACCAAAACACTGGAGTAGGGTGTTACACTGCAAGGTGGCCCGAACCAGGTTGAGATCTCCGCACACACCCTAGAGTTCAAACCTCTCAACGGTTTGTGGATCCCTTAATCTAACATTTGGCGCCAGGTAGGGGTGCATCAGATCTCTCTTCCGCCGACCAGTTCTCCGCCGCTCCACCGACGCCATGGCCGACACCCCGAGAGTGCACGTCAAGCACTCGGTCGTCCAGGCCTACTCGGCAGCGCCCACCGATGAGGAAGATCTCCACTCCGCTCTGCTCGTGGCCCGTGCTCCGCCGGGGGCGACCGGCCATGGAGGGCGCGCGGCGCAGCCTTCCCCACTGGCGTCACGCCGCAGCCGTGCCACCGCGCGATCTACGAACTACACTACAGCAACCGCTCCACACACGCGCAGCGAACAAGCAAACATGCGGGCAGCGTTCATCGTGGCCCGAGAGCTCTTATGGTGCAGGGTGCTGGAAAGTGGCCGCGACGCCCTGCTGGAACGGGTCGCCGAGCTGCTGGATGCGGCATACAGGGGGCGGCACCGTTCTGCACCCTGCCCACGTCACAGGTTGTGCTGGGGGCACGCGCTCATCCCTGACACAACCACGCGCCCCCTCCTAGGGCCCCTGAAGAGCCCTCAACGCCGACCAGCCCCGCGCAGCAGCCCGCGCTGCTCCCAGCGTGCCACCTCGGCACGGGGCTGCTCCAGGTGACATCACCAGGGGCCGCGCTGGAGTATCGACCCCTGGCCGACAGGACCAGAGGGCGACTGAAGAAGGCGGGAACGTGAGGCAGCCAGGCGGCGCTCCTAGAGCGGGCAGCCCGGAGGCCTACGTCCCCGTCACGATGGATCCAAGGCACGTGCGGGGAGAGGGGCCCAGCCGATCCCCCACGCCAGGCTGGGCGCTGGATATACATGAGGCCGAGCTCTCCTTCAAGCCGCCACCAAGGCCTGCCAACATCTCCAATGGCGACAACCTCTAGGTACAGCTAACACCGCAGGAGCATGCTTACGCTGACCATGGATCACAGGTGAACGAGGGTGTGTCTGCCGCCAGGACTCTTAGGACGACGGATCCCTCACAGGAGCACGAAGGATGTTGGGAGCAGCGCGAGAGAAGCCCGGCAATAGGGCCCTCCTCGCGTTGCACGGAGCAGGGCCCTACCTGGAGGTAGGTTCCCCGCCCCCTAGCCCCTTGGTCTTGTCATGGTTTCCGGTCTCCCCAACGGTGGTCAGGGATGGCGCATGGCGGGGTCCTCGTCGGGCGACATGAAGCAAGGCTCTGGCCTGTGAACGTCTCTGCTCGTGACACTCTCACGTAATAATAAGTGGGGATGTAGACGCCCCGGAGTCTTCTGGGTGCCGCCCTGGGGCCTAACGGGGGCTCCCGCCCACGTCCTAGTGGAAGCACCATGCTCCGCGCTGGCCGCCAACACTGTCCCCAATGACTATGCACAGCCAGTGGAAGCACTTAGCTCCGCGCTGGTGAGAAGACTGAAGACTAACGACTAGCTAGACGCCGGACGCGGCCATTTGCTTTTGCCTCCTTTTTGTACTTGATTGGCGACTTCTTGAAGCAGTTTATTTTTCGTGCATTTATTAAAATGGGGGAGTCTTTCTCGCTTTGTGTCGCTCTCTTGCCTTCAGTTCTTGCATTCTTTCTGGAGCTCGTAACTACTGCCCTGCCCTCAAGCGCCTCGCGAGCGGGGGCTGGTTACGGTGCACGCGCTGGTGCTGATCGCTCCCCCCGGGGCTCGAGGGTGCGGCCGCCCCGTGCGCCCGCCTCGTCACGGTCTGGCAGTTGGTTTCTCGCGAGGCACTCGACGGCAGGCCGGCAGGCCCCTCGAGAGGCACAGAACCTCGCGAGCCCGCAGCAGGCTCGCCTCAGTAGAAGGAGTGCCGCCGCGACACCAGGCCTCACTCAAGACCCACGAAACCCAAGATAAGTCATAAACAACTACCTCGCTCAGCGGCCCGCAGCCCTATGGGGCCCCGCTCCGGGTGCTACTTCAAAAGTGTTTAGCAATCTCACACATCATATTAGGCACCCCCTTTCCAAAATGCTCTCACCAGGATGCGTTCAAGTTTTTGTCATACAGGCCAAAGCAAAAGAAACATGGGCCTAGCTGGACGCCCCTTCTTCATCACCTCCATCCGTGCTGCCTGCGTCGAGGCTGCCGTCCTCCTCGCCATCACCATCTGCGCCAACTTCTCCGGCCGCGATCACGACCGTGTCATCCTCCAGGGTGAATTTTGCTACCAAGGCGTCCACATGGTCATCTACCCACCCGGCCAGGTTGTCCTGGACAACCGGGGGCATGGGGATCAACACAACATCAAAGTCAAAGTGGGATTCGCGGTTGAGGAGGTGGCTGAAGACACACGAGAACACGTGCCCCAGAAGACCACGACTCCTCTCCGCTACAAGCTCACGAGACGTTGCAGCCCGAGCCTCCAGGCGGGTCACGATGTCGGTGAAGAATTTCAGGTGGCTGGCATAGTAGTTCTCATGCGGGTGAGGAGCTCAAGGCGAAATTATCTCTGGGTCTGAGGCCCTGAAGCATCGAGGCGTGCTCACACTGCAGCGTCTGGTGGCGATTCGCTTTGCCTGCGGTCCTCTCCGCCAGGGATGCAGTGTCCTTGATCTGCTGCTGAAGAGAAGACAGCTCGGCTCGGACGGAGGCCAATGCAGATTCAAAAGAAATCACGGCTTCTCGAGCAGCACTCTCACGCTGCTCCGCAGACTGCAGCTCAGTCTTCAAGGCGGAGGTCCAGCCCTCAAGCTCATCCTTGAGCAGCTCCAGGTCGAGGCGGTGTCTCCAGCCAACTCGGCACGCGCCTTCGCCACCCTCTCCTCCACCTCCAGCTGGACCTGAGCTTCTCGGGCGGTGATGGCGTCCTCAGCCACTGCAACCCATTGCTCCCTCACCTCCAGCCTCTCCAACGCCAAGCTGTGCTCCACGGTCTCCAACGTCAAATCTTCATGGCGCCTCAGGAGCTCCGCCCCGGCAAGCGCCACCTCACCTGGTGAGGAGGCCAGAAGAGCGCAACGCTCCTCGACTTCGCGCTGGAGAGCCGCATTTGAAGACAGAAGATCTCGCTCCCGCTCCTCGGCCGCCTCACGGTGGCGGTTGGCTGCCTCAACCTCTTCCATGACGCAGGTGCAAGCTTCGCGAGAAGTCGCGAGCGAGGCCACCGCGCGGGCTTCGGCTTCGTGACGCTAAAGCTTCCCAAGGTTAATGGCAACCTTCAGCGCTGCCACTCATGCTCTAGGTGGCGGTTCTCTGCCTCAAGCCTGGTGTCGATGTTAGTAAGCTCCCCGCCAAGATGGGCCATCGCACGCATCGCTTCACCGAAGAGCCCGAAGTGCACAGCACTGCGCCCACGAGCGAGCGCAAGCTCATCACCAAGACCTTTGCCGGCTCCGGAGACCGCTCAGGAGGCGCTGGGTGCCCCGCCAGCCACCGGCCAAGGGCTGGCTGGTGTAGCCCCACAACTTGAAGAGGAAGGCCGTGCAAGGGGCACCCCCTGCCGGCAATGACAAGAGGAAGGATCGCTGGTGCATCCCCCGTCTCACAGGCTAAGTCGCGGGGAGAGAGAGCAGGGGGCCCGGTTCCAGGGCACCCTCACGATGTCACGGCAACTGAAGTCAGCCCCACGCCCTGTGCAGGATTAGGGGGGCGGGGGCTGTGCGCGGGCGTCAAGCTAGAATGCTCGGGGACGCCTTCTTCCCTAGGTTCCCTAGGATTCAGCAGCCGACAAGACCTCGGCCGTGAGAAAGCACGACGCACAGGGAGGTTAAGAGAAAAGGTACTTACTCGTCGGCAGCCACGTATCTCCTCGGCTTTAGCAGCCGACATGTGCCATTGTTGCGGCACGGGGACCTTTTCCTCTTCAGGAGCGACTCAAGGCACAGGCGGGACCGACCGAACCCCGACGGGCGATCCTCTGGATGAGGAGCGCTCGGCGGGGAAGCCGGGGTAGGGGTCCCGAGAGCAGGGGCACCCGTCGAGATCTTTTGGCTTATGGCTCCCGAGCCATTGGTGGGATCCTCGCCCTCTGCAGGCACTCGGGAGCCACTACCCTGTGTGTTAGGAGCCTCTACCTCCGGAGCTTGTGGTTGTGCCAGTTCTGCGGCAACTCTTCCAGGGCCCCAGGAGCCTCGGCCTCCTGGCCACCATTGGCGTCGGGCCTCCGGAGGAGCTGTCGACAGCTGCGGGAGGCACGCGCCCCCTGCCTCCACACTCAGGGCGCGCGCGGCAGGGTCGACCAGGAGAGGATCCATGAAGACGGGGTTCTCACGAGGCTTCTCAAGGCCCTCAGGGAGGATCCCCCACTCGTCAAACAGAGGCATCTGCCCAGCAAAGGCCGCCTTGTTCGAGCACAGATAGAGAAGGCAACCACCCCCCAGAAGGTCAGCAGGCTCGGGCTCGCCGGTCAGGAGTTTGAGCACCATGCTCATGGTGTCGGCAGCCAGCGATGGCCTCTGCAGCCTCATCGGATCTTCGACGCCTGGGAAATCCCACATTGGGCGAGAATGGTGCTGGAGGGGAGCAATGCACTGCCTGACAAATTCCTTCACCACCATTGGCGCCGTCACTTCTAGTTCCTGAAGCCTCGCCAATCTCTTCCAGTCGAAAGCAAGACGCCGGTCGGAGAGCCTCTCGTGGCACCTGCCGGAGCTGGGCAAGGCCGTCGCCCTAGGAGTCTGGAGCAGGGGTCTAAATGCGCGGGCATCCATAAGAAGCCACTGCTTCCGGAATCCCTAGAGCATTGGTGGGCATCGACCAACCGAAGCAAGAAGAAATGGCAAAATAAGGCCACGGAAGGAGTGATGCCGACTATGGACTCGCAAAGGAAGGCGAAGACAGCGAGAAGGATAACAGAGCGGGGGTCCAGATGCAGCAGGTGGATCTGGTAATGCGATATCATAGCGTTGAAGAAAGGGGAGAAGGGAGGAATTAACCCCGCGAGAAGAGCATGGAGATAGATGGGGATTCGGTGGCACTCATCTCTCTTGCTCGCCAAGATGCAAGGCAGACAAATGTCGCCTTCCCCTCATTCGAATCAGCGGTGAGCGCATGGCGAACCTTGTCCAGCCCCTCCTGATTGATCACCGTCAACTGCTCAAGGGCTGTCTCCAGGTCCAGCGGAGGACCGACCGGGGCGAGCGGCTTCCCTTCTTTTTCCTCGCTTTGGGGGCCATGATAGTGCCAAAAGAAGGGCGAGGCGCCGGTGCCAGATCTATGGATGTGGCGGCAAGGTTGGGAAGGAGGAAACCGGAGCCGAGCATGGTAATCTACGAAGAGCGAGCTGCACTGGCAATGGGCGATTACTGGGCGTGCCAGATATCAAGGCGGCGTGGGGAAGTGGAGACGCTCACGTCCCATCAACCGCCACGTGTCATCAAGGCCGTAGGCGGCTAGGGCCCGTGGCGCTCCGCACTTGCCCTTTGGCTTCACCTGGAAGCCAAGTCCGAGCACGCCTTGGGCCCGGGGGCTACTGTCGGTGTCTTGGATTTGGGGGTATCCAGCCCTGCCTGCCTGCGGCCCACGTGGCTCCATCAACGGCCTGGTATGGCCTGGCTTCAGCATCAACAACACAATACCCTCGCGAGGGGCCAAGCCTTGCGAGGCGGACGACGCCAAGACCCCCGAGGGGATCGGCCTCCTCAGGCTGGCTCGTGAGGGGCGGAGAGTTCTATGCAAGGTTCTCCTCATGAGGCTTGGCTGACGTGAGCCATGACGACCAAGGCCAGGCAGGAGCCAGGCGGGCGCAGAGTGCAGGTTTCCTCTTTGGTGCAAGGGAGGAAAGCCACAGGCACGGAGTCCCGAGGAATCAGCCAAGGGTTTCCATTCCGGTGCAATGAGACCAAGACCGCCAGGACGGAAGGACGGAGGTCATCAACGAGCCCACCGCAGCGTCACGACTAGAGGCTTTTCGCAAGCGAATACTAATTTTGTCAGGATAAGATGTACTACTTGTCCCCTTTCAAATCCGGCCGTTGTGGGATCCCTTCCCGCCGACATTTGGGAAGAGGACCAAGGCCACTATAATAGGACTAGCCACAACCATAAAGAGAGGAGGAACAAAAAAAGTAGAACTAGAACACACCACACCAGCTCAAGAACACCTCACCTCCTGAGGCCAGTTCATCAACTGTACTAGTTCATCCTTAGCCTTTCGAGGCAATCCACCAAAACACTGGAGTAGGGTATTACACCTCAAGGTGGCCCGAACCAGGATAAACTGCCGTGTCTCTGTGTGTCTTTGAGTTTGACGCGCTAGGCTTAGGAGGATGCGAGTAGGAAGGCTAGGTAGGTTGAGATCTTGTTACAGTGGATCCCTTAATCCGACAGTATCTTGTTATAGTGTTTCATGCAGTTAACTGAGGCCACAATGTAAATTCCAAACGTTCACACGCTAGTACAACGTTCATGTGAAACACTCACATTAAACTCGGCTTCATAAAAAACTTGGAAAGCATAAGTTAAGCAATTTTATACACCTCAATGATTCATAGAACATAACAAACATATACTAGTTCACAGCAAAAGACAAAGTTGTGAGAAGGTTTACAAATGAGGAAAAAACAAGCAAGGCTTCTCTGAGCAAAGGGCCTCCTAGCAGGCTTAAATTTCCTGGAGTTCACTCTGGTTTTTCTTGTTGCCACCATCCAGGGTTAGGTTCTCTCAATCCAGAATAACCAATTACAATTGTGTTCTCAGCTGGAATGTTTTACTGAACAATGTAGTGTACTGACCAGCTGAAACTCTTGTGCATTCCACTAAATTTAAGCACCGCTATTTGCAGAAATAAGCAGACCACAATGCCTCTCGTCCGCGCACCTGTCCAAAAAACTGTCGTGCAGCCGTGCCAGCTAGTCTTCGGTCCATGGATGAACTAGTAGAAAGTGCACTCCGGACTAGGATGCAGTTGTTTTCGCTCGTCCCTACACTGCAATCAGGAAGTAAAATGTATGAATCGGCTTCTTTTAGATTGCGTTGGTCATTCTACCTAGTTACTACCAATGTAGGAATACCTGGAACACAAGTGGTTAGAGGACGGCAGCTAGGAATAGCCATCTCATTTTGTGCAGTGGTACTAAAACTGAGGTGAGTACTTTTGATTTCGCAGACAAGAAACGATATGGAGACAGACATCCCTGTTTGCACAAATATGGAATACAGTTATTTAAACAGTGACAGATATTTGTAGTGGCGTATGATTAACAGCAGCATCTATTGTGTTATAATTCGCACTAGATTGACAGTATGAAAGTGTCGTTAAGTAAGTAGCATCACATCACATCAACACTACCACTAGATTAACATGTAGAACAATAGCATTAGTATTACTATCATTAGAGTAGCACATGGTCAGTAAATGTGCAATCAAATTTGTGCAGTTCCACTGGGATGAAGCAATGTTAGCGGTGTGAGATTTAAGTTTAACTGCAAAAACACAATTCATGGGAAATAAAGCAAGACGGAAGCACTTCATAAAATGGTGGTGGCATTGCTTAAATTTATCGACGACATTGGACCATTATTTATAGTGACATTAGGTGGCATTGCTTAATGCTTCATCTGATTTTACATTAATGGTAGCAATATGGGCATAGGGACAGCAGGGGCATAAAGTGATGAGGCAGATGTGGTTGCCGAGAGCGGCAAACACTCAGGCAGCATGTCTGCATTTGTCCCATTTTTTATCTCCTAGGCGACATTTTCCTATGTGAGCACAGGAAATCTAGACCTGCTCATTCTCATTTGCGTTGTCCCCCAACACCCGTCACTTTACAAGGGTTCCTCTCTTTCACTCTCTCATGCTCACATATATAGTGGAGTGATTTTGTTGTACCAGCTTCAAAAAAAGCACTCCTATGTGTACGAGCGAGTGGGTGTGAGAGAACTAGTGCGTGCGCGCACCGCTTCTCTTCGTGAGAGTACAATATACTATGCCCAAAGAACGTTCTCCACAAGAGTAATATTATAAGTGTGTGACATGTGAGCTAAAATAAAATATGCATGACGTATTTTGTTTTTTAGAAGTTTTGAGGGTAGGGTGTGAAGAGCACATATGTGTCTGACATCTACCTGCAGATAGACGGTGGGTGCGAGAGGACTCGGGAGAGTCGTGACTCGTGAGGGTGCGTGTGTGTGAGATAGAGGGGGCACATATCAATGCAATGCATGTGTCCTTAAATCATTATCCGACAAACGTTCGGCAAAAGCCTTTTCCTGACGAACACCGTAAGAAACGTTAGATTGGCATCCGACAATGTTAGTTTTGCCATGTCATTTAACAGAACAACCACTCCTCCTACAGACAAATCTTCCACGTGAGTGTTAGCAAATGCCGTATGCTCCCTCCGTTCCAAAATGCAGTGAATATAGCTTTATTGAAAATTTGAACCTCGCAAACTTTTACCAAGTTTTCGTGTACCAAATTGCACATATAGAATACCCAGTATATATCATTTCATTCATCTTCGAGAGGTAACTATAAAGATGGTGGGAGGAGTCTGCAAAGAAAGACCATTGTATCACCTGCAGCAATTTCAACCATCATTTGGTGTGGAGGAATATCATAGGAACTCTATATGATATGATTTTTATAGGATTTTTCCTTTAGAGCCAATTGGTTCATAGGAATAGATTCATATACTTCACATTTCAAAGCAAATAAACATGATATCATTTTTATAGCTTTAGAGCCACTTGGTTCATATGAATGGATTCCTATGCTCCCATAATTCAAAGGAAAATAAACATTAGCGTATATTCAATAGAAAAGTTCCTATGATATGAACCAAATGACATCTCTTTTCGAATCCCTCCTCATAGGAATTGAGATACATGTCATCTCTAGATTCATTAGAAAAGTTCCTATGATGTGAACCAAATGACATCTCTTTTCCAATCCCTACTCACAGGAATTGAGATACTCCATGTCATCTCTTTCCCTACAACTTCCATGTATACATCTTCTATTCCAAAATAGCTAGTACAACCCACTAGTAGCTTTTTTCGAAGACATGCAACTATGGCACAAGAACTATATAGTGTGCGAATAACTTTGAAAGATGGTCGCTGGATGAAGCTAATCCGACAGTGCAGAGATGGCAAATCCGAGCACTACTGGCCCTTGGATATCATCAACATTCCAGCAGATTCTCTCACATGTACAATTTTGAAGACTCCATGGTTGAACTTAAGCAAAATGCACAAAGCTCAAAACACAAGCACTTCTCCTTTGTTCTAGAATCTTCCGTATCATAATTGCCCAATTTTTTTTCTAAATGAATTTCCATTATTTGTTTTTTACTTTATGCTTTACTATGCACAACCCCATGAATCTTAACATTTTGATAAAACTAATTCATTTTGAATGAGATGAACTATAATAACTAAACGAACATCTACATCATGCATATATGACTCAAAGCTTTACATGCTATAGTGTGTATTTATTCATAAATTGGTTTCCAAATCTCATGTGTTCAATGCATGTGCACCTTACTAGTTTTGAGTAGAGTAGCAAATTTCACGCGGCCGCATGTATATCAAAATGGAAGGCCCATGCATCATTGCCTTTTGGTCGAACCTACGTCCACAATTTTTTGTACGTATATCTCCACTGGTCCGCGAACCCAAAATGTTGCCTCGTTCCCGTAAAACCAAGCGGCTCACACATATTTAAGATGTCGACTCAAACTCAATTCCTCTCCCATTTACTACGACGTGGCCCCGCACGCCGTAGTACTCCTACAAACCCTACCGCTGCATGCATCATCGGTTTTCTTCAAGAGGACGAGGGAGAAGCGGATTTGTAGTGGAGGCGCTTTCAAAAAAAGGATTGTAGTGGAGACCCCTACCCTAGGGTGCCCTAGGTAGCTATCGCACACATCATTGGTTTTCTCTTTTCTTTATGCTCTTGCACCCTAGAGTGAAATGATGGTTGCTTCGTCCGTCCAGCTTAATGCGGGAAAGGTGGGGCTTTGTGATTTGACCCCACATCGCTCATTTTCTACTACTACGGTGCTACGACCGGGGTGCCTCCAATTCCAGCCGCTGCTCCGAACTGTAATTTGGTGTATTGCACATGGAACAAGATGGTGGATGAGCAACATGTCGGCCAAAGGGTCCTGTTAAGTGTGTCGCCATTTCGTGTGCGGACTGACCCTGCTTGAGTTGCTGCCCCAACACGACAGGAGCAGCCTACCACTTGGTTTTGCTCCTTGGTGAATCCTGACTATATTGATCTAAAAAGATACGTACTATACTACCCTCTCAGTCTCGGTTTATAGGGTGTGCACGTAGTTCTAGGTCATTGATTTAACTAACTAAATATGAGTTACTATGTCACAAAAAGTATATCATTGGATTCTTAAGCGGATGTAGTTTCTAAACATATACTTTTCATCATGTATATAGCCAATTAAATTCTCAACCTAGAATGACGTGCATGCCATGTAAACCGATACGAAGGAATTAGTAAAAATGAGGTGATTTTACCGAGCGATGGGCGGGGAAGCATGGCCTGTCATGCGGTCCCACGTGTCATGATGTACCAAGGCGATGCGCGTGTCCCTCTTGAGGCAGAAGCAATACTACGTGGTTGAGATGATGGCGAACCGAAGTGTGAAATAATGGTTGCTTCCTCCGTCTGGGAAGGTGCAGCATTGTGATTTGACGTCTCATTGCTCATTACTACTACCGGGATAGTACGACTGGGGTGCGTCCCCCCTGCTGTTCTGCACAGTTATTTGGTGCTTGACACGTCGACCCGGTTGCTATATGTCCCACATGTCGGTGAGAGGAAGTACAAAATTCATGAAATTGAGCATCGACGGAGGAGTACAAGACGCAACTTAGTTTTTGCTGCTTCACGCGATCCATCAATACAAACTCGGACTAAAAAATGGCGAGGGCGGGTCATTTCCCGCGAAGCAGGCAGGGGAGTTTGGCATAGTCTGTTCGAGGCAAGGAGGCAGGTAGGGAAACAAGCAAATAAAGGTTGAACGACTTAGTTTTGGGAAAGTATGATTTTACGGAGTACGTACCCACTAGGGTTTATAGGGCTCACCTAAAAATTCATTTTTCCATTTTATAAGTCTCAATTCTACTACTAGTAGTAGTACCATCACAAGTTGGATTTCGAGGTGCGTTTGACTTAGAAGACATGTTGCAACATTGACTTAGAAGACATTAATTTTTTCCTTGGTACCTGTAATGTGGGTTTGTGGCCTTGTATACAAAAAAGGAGTCCGATAAAATTCTCGAGATACCATTTTTCCGATAAAATTCTCGAGATATCATTAGTTTTTACAAATGGGATTACTCCTGCATGGGTTAATCACAACAGGTGTTTTGTAAAAAATGCATCTTGATGTTCCGTGCAATGCATGGGCGTCTTGCTAGTCCATGAAAACAACACATGGAAAAATTTCAGGGCGAACGAGGGATTTGAATCTACTGGGAGGGGCTGTTTGGATCTTGCCTGGGGTAGTCAAAATATTAGCGACCCTTTTGTCTACCGGTGCCTTTGCCACCGATGAACGAGGAATGGCTCGGGTGCGCATGCATCCTCCAGCGCGCACGTTGGAGACGAGCTCGAACAAGCTATGCTTTCTTTGTCCCACCACGCCGCCTGAGCCGGCCGAAGACCAACCGACGACCTGCAAATTACGCCATCCAACCGTAGTCGCACACATTATGACAGCAGCTCAACCAACCGGACAAAATTCATGCAAACATGATGACATTTCATATAAACAATGACCGAAATCATATAAAAAATCGGATTTTCATACAAACATGACGGATTTCATTACGTTCAAATGAACTACGCGGTGCTAGTTCTGGACAACACAGGTATATAATACCTGGCCTAAATGGTCGCCGGTCGATTCATTTGTGTTCCTCATGTCAAGAAGCACGATCACCGGACTGCCGGGAGCCCTAGAGGTATATGCTTCAGCACAAAGGACAGCTCACTTCTCCACTGCCCAACTGATATCATTGGCTGATGCTGAAGATGATGGTGAAAGGGGGCTTCCCTGCTTCCGTGGAGCCCATGCGGGGTCCACGAAGGTCCTCGCAACAAAAGGATCCGGCAAGACACCTGCTGTGTACGTCGGCGTCGCCTCCGCGGTGGCCTTCATGGGACCCAAGCGGCGGCGGCCTCCCGTGTTCTACTTCTCCTCGATGATGGCGGCGGATGCGGAGGCACAGGCCGCTGACTCATCACTCTCCGTGCACCCGGCTTCTGTCGCTGCTTGCATGGCACGGCTACCAGCATGGGAGTCTCGGCCATAGAAACGGGAGACGCGGTCGCAAACATGGGAGGCGTGGTACGAGGCGGCGGCGTGGACGGCAGCAACGACGCCCGAGCGCTGCTCCTCGTCGAGCTAGCCTGGAGCGGTGAGTTGCTGAACCCCGCGCCAGCTTGGGTGGCAACTGGCTCCATCGGGCGAGGGAAGGGAGGTAGATCGGCGAGCTGCATAGCTCGTATCTGGTGGGCTCGGCAGGCCACCCAGCCGGCTTGGATGCGGGATAGGGGTGCGGCGGAGGTGTGCAATTCTTGGCCGGCGTTTGGCCTCATTTAAATAGGAAATTAAATAGACGGCGGGCGGGAGGAGCTCGGCGGGCGTTGCGTTTAATGTCGGCCTGGTCATGAATGGACGTGTGTCCAGAGTGGGTTTCTCGGCTTACACACAGGCGGGTTTCATGGCGGCGTTTGAATGCGGCAAGGAGGAGTCTTCAGCTGGGCATGCAGCGAGTGGTGCCCTCGACTCTGATGTATGACACTGCACCATTCTTCCACTGACGTGTGGGCTCTTTGGGTACATGGCCTGCATGTCAGTGACCCAACACAGGCAGCGCACAGCAGAGGAACTTTTGGTGGGCCAGGGCGGTCAGAAGGGGGCATTTCATAAACTGATGATTGTTCATTAGGTGTGACGTCATCTATTTCATGTAGATAAGCCTACTATATAATGTAAGAGAATTTTAAAATTTTCATATATAAGTTGATAGCCCGTTCGATATGTTGTGATTCATAAAGACCGCTACAAACATCAATGTTCTTCTTATCACAGATAAGATTGATTAATACCGGTAACAATCCATGTCCTTAACAAAGGGTGCATGCACGTATCGGTTTAGCATGTGTCTTGCGTCGTGTGCTGTGTGCATGCAGGCGTGCGGGTGTTGCGTGTGTGCAAGGGTACATTTCAGTGTTGCTTGCATGTGTGCGTACGTGCGTGGGTTCGTGAGTGCATGTGTACGTGTCAGTGTTGCACGCCTGCATGCGTGCATGTGTTTGTTATGTGTACGTGTTAGTGTTGCATGTCTGCATGCGTGCGTGTGTTCATGCGACTGTTGCGTGCGTGCATGTGTACGTGCGGCATGAGGCTACATGTCAGTCGACTAACTTTTTCATCTCTGGTCATTACATTTTCCAGCCATTGGATATGAAATCAAGGGTCTATAGTTTATCTTCAAACTCTACCCCCCCTGAGCCACCAGCCACGACCGGCCGAACCACCGGCCCCCGCCGCCTGCGGCCGGCTCGTGCCGCCACGCCGCCCCGCCCGCCCCGAAACCACTCCCCACCGCCGGTCCGCCGCCGCCAGGCCATCCCTCTAGGCCCCGCGCACCGAGCTTTTTCTCCGGCGATCCCCACGCCACCGCCCAATCACCGCGCCCCCCACCGCCGGGGACTGCCAACTATAGGTCTCACGACTTTGAATCCCCACCGACCACTAATTTATTAACATTTATGTCCTTCATATACGCGCTGATGGGTGGGCCCTATGGTAATGTGCGCTGTTGAATGTGGACCGCTTGACTGGTCAATTGATCATGTCATCAACAAATTACGGAGCTGTATGGTGAGCCAGTGACCGTATGATCACCCTAAAATGTATTTTGTTAACACATTGCAGACTCAAACTACCATTTCATTCTTTCATATACGCGCTGACAGGTGGGCCCCATGGTTACACGCCCCGATGGGGCAACACTAGTTGCGCCACGTGGAATGTTTGACTGGTCAATTGATTGTGTCATCAACAAAATACGGAGTTGTACGGGTGAGCCAGTGACCGTATAATCACGACATGTATTTTTTTAACACGGTACAGACGCAAGGGCTCATATATAAGCGCAATTACTCACCGCTATATGCGCACACCTGCAGACCCTACCCCTATGAGCACCTTCGAGGGAGTGAGCCAGCATATGATCTTGAGATTTTACGAAGTCACCATAGGTGCCTCATAGTCGAGTGGAATGTCTCCTCCCAATGAACGCACATCGCCGGAAAATACTGAAATTAACCCAGGATAAATGCGAGCACCGGGACTTTAACCCTGGTGGGATCGAGAAACCACTGTCCTCCTAACCATCCAACCACATGTTGGTTAGCACGACAAAATGTATGTGGTGACCGTGATGAGCTTATTCTGAAGTCCAGTGACCAAATCGTGCTTTCGCTTCAAATACAATGACCGTAACTGTCGTCAACAAAATACGGAGCACGCATCAAATGCAAAGTCTGTCAGTATCATCAAGAAAATATGGAGACGTATCGTGAGCTAGAAACTGTATGATCACCATGATAATGTATACGATGACCATAATGAGCATATTCTGAAGCCTCGCGGGGCGGATAACAGGAAGCTTCCTCCGGAGCAGCCTCCTCAGGTAGGCTCGCGAGGAGGCAGAGAGATCAAGGTGGGGTACCTCGTGAGGAGCCCATAACGGAAGCCATGATGATCGAGACCAGGCGGGCGTCAGGCGGGCGCCTACCTGCGCAGTGTCCTTGTTTCCCCTTCGGTGCAAAGGGGGCAAGCACAGGCCAAGGCATCAGGCAAAGGTTACCATTTCGTTGCAACGAGACCAAGACCAGTAGGACGGTAGGATGGAGGTCATCGTGGAGCCCAGGATGTCGTCATCGTCAGAGCCTTTGGCAGCCGAAGATCAACTTTAGTCAGGATAAGTGTACTAGATGTTCCCCTTCAAAATGGCCAATTGTTGGCGCCCTTCCTACTCATTATTTGGGAAGAGGCCCAGGGCCTCCCTCTATAAATAAGACTAGCCACCCAAGGGGTGAGGAGAGGATCGATCGAGAGAACAGATCGACCAGAGAGAGAGAGGCGACTGAACTCACCCAAGCAGTTCATCGCACCAGCTCAAGAACAACCCCTCGCGAGGCTGTTCTCCCTTTGTACTGTTCATCTTTAGCCCCTGAGGCAATCCACCACACCACACACTGGAGTAGGGTATAACACCGCAATGGTGGCCTGAACCAGTATAAATCTCGTGTCCCTTGTGTGTTCATCTTTCTTGTTTAGATCCTTGTGAGACTTCGACGCGTGAGCTGGTAGGGGAGAGATCTTCGTGCGCACCCTAGTGTTCGAACCTCAAGGTTCTGCCGGAACCCAAAATCCGACATTTGGCGCGCCAGGTAGGGGTGCGCCGGAATCCTTCTTCCGCCGCCTCCTGTTTCGTCGCCTCGCCGCCCTGATGTCAAGCGACCCGACTGCCAACGCCGACCGCTGGGAGGCGTGGCCCATCCATGCCATGCCGCCGGCCTAGGGCGACCTCAACCTTGCGCCTCAGGCAGCTCGCACTCCGTAGGGTGCTGCAGGGCGCGGGCGACGCGGCTAAACGCCGCCTGCCCTCACACCGCGGCAGGTGCGGTCAGCAGTAAGAGCTTCGATCCACGCCGCGGCCACAGCGCCGCACACCGACGGGAGCAGGCAAACTCCATGGCCGCGCTCACGGTGGCCCGAGAGCTGCTACGATGCCGGCTGCTGGAGGGCGGCCGTGACGTGTTGCTAGAGCGAGTAGCCGAACTCCTGGACATCGCCGCCTCGGGAGAACCTCCTTTCTGCGTCTAGCTGCCACCCCAGGTACAGGGCGGGCCGTATGGCGGCTCCATGTGTGCCCACGCAACTTCGAGCGAACTCCAGGCCCTACCCAATGCCAGCCCGGCCATCAGCACCGGGCGCCAAGTCGCGCCGGCCCCATCTTTGGCCAGCGAAGGAGTGCACGCAGCAACCTTCGGCCTCGGCGGACCACCGCGCCGTCATCCTCAAGACGACGCTCCAGGCCGAACTGCATGGCATGTGGGGCACTACGGCGAGAACCGCGGGGCGGTGGTCCCGGAAGCTTATGTGCCCCACATGGTGGATCGAGAATGCGCAATGGAAGAAGAGCATGGCTCGTTCCTCTGGCCAGGCTGGGGCAAGGAGACACCAGAGGCTGAGCTCTTTCAGGATCCCTAAGGGGGCCACGACAATCGCGCGGGTGGCAGCAACTATCTGGTACCACTAATTCCTTAGGAGAAAACTTATGCTAGTCATGGGTCACAAGAGGTACAGGTCACCGCAGCAGATGGCTTCCCCAATCCAGCAACCTCTTACCCCTCGGGAGGAGGACACCGGGGGCTGCAGGAGAGGGGCCGAGATCCGGGTTCGTCCCCGCGGCGCTCAACGCAAGGTGTTCTCCGGAGGTAGGCCCTCTGCCGGGGAGGTGCCATAGGGCCTGCCCCGGTAGAGGACCCGTGGTTGTCGGGGGAACCGCTCGCAACCGCTCTACCCCATTGGCGTCGTCCTTGGTTTGCGGTCGCCGTCAATGGTGGTAGAGTGTGGCGCAAGGCGGGGCCCTCATCTGGCGATATGAAGCAAGGCCGGTACCTGTGAAGAAGGCCCAGTGCCTGTGAAGCTCGCCGCCCTGTGACACTCTCATGTAATAATGAGTGGGGTTGTACACGCCCCAGAGTCTCCGGAGAGCCACCCTCGGGCCTGGAGGGCTCCCGCCCACGCCCAGTGGCAGCACTTAGCTCCGTGCTGGTGAGAAGACGTCGAAGACTAGACTAGGTGCCGGAAGCGGCTTTTTGCTTTTTGTCTTTTCCTTTGTTGACAATTTTCTTCGATTTGAATTTAAGTTGGATTTGAGCTTGAGACTTGCGTGTGTCTAGGGAAGGGGTGTTTAGTCTCGTTCGAGCAATCTCTCGTGTTTTGGTTCGGCTTTACGTCCCAAGTTAGAGTCAGCTGCCTCCCCTCGCGAGCCCCTCGCGAGCCAGGCCAGGCCGAGCACGTCTATGATCCGGACCGCTGTCGCCGCACCCTCTCTGGAGGTTCTCATCACAGAATCAATGGGTTCATCCCGAAGACACTCGAGGCGTCACGGCCCCCACAGGCCCGCTCGGGATCCGTCGGGGTCAAAAGGTAAACAAGTCAGCTGACCCATCACCGGGGCAGTAGCTAAGCTCACACGCAGCGTTATGCTTACAAGGACATCGATCGCAAACCTTTACATGAGGGGCTTCCCCTCCCAAAATGCTCTTATAGTCTTCAGGGCCGAGCCCGAACCTTCTTCACGTAGGATAAACAGTAGCGACGTACAATCAGTCGGACATATCACTCGCCGCGTCATTTGGGGCGCCTCCAGAGGCACCACTGGCGTCGCTGACATCATCACCATCACCGCCAACACCTCCGCCAGCGCCATGCGCGTCCACCACGCCGCCTTCATCGGCGGCCACGATCACACCATCATCATCAGATGCGAAGGCCCTGATGAGGGCGTCCATGTTGTCCTCCACCCATTGCGCCAGGTCGCCCTGGATGGCTATGGGCACAAGTGCAATGGGGGCATCAAAATCGAAGTGGGGATCCCTGTCCTGTAGATAGCTAAAGACACGGGAGAAAGCACGCCCGAGCAAGGCTCGGCTCCTCTCCTTGACGAGCCAACGGGACCTCTCGGAGCGGTTCTCCAGAAGCGTCACCACGTCAGTGAAATATTGGAGGTTGCCGGCATAGTTGGTTTCATGCGGCACCTCGGCAGCGGCCTCGCAATTGTTGCCCAGGGCCGTGTTAGCCCGTTCCCTGAGCGTTCGAGGCATGGGGGCGTGCTCATGCTCCAGAACCCGCCTCTGACGGATCTTGTCCTCGTTCTGCCGTGTGATGGCCTCGGCGCCATCAACCCTCTGTCGGAGAAGAAGCAGCCCGGCGCGGGAAGAGGCCAGCTCCGCCTGCACTGTGCCAAGGGCGGCTGCAGAGGAGTCCGCACCCCGCGTCACTTCGGCCAGTTTGGCCATGAGGGCCGTGGTCCTACCCTCAGCTTCGACCCTGATCAGCTCCAACCTCGCTTTGTGTTGGCACTCGAGATCCAAGGGAGCTTCCGCCACGTGGCGGTCGACCCCTTCTTGGGCTCGGGCTTCGCGCGCGGCGACGTCGTCCCCCGCCTGGGTCACCAGGTGCTCCCTCGTCTCCAACCGCTCAAGGTCAAGGTTGCGCTCAGCGGCCTCGAGCGTCAGCGCCTCCTCGCGCTTCTAGAGCTCCGTCTGGTCGACGGAAGCCTCCTTAAGAAACACAAGGGCCGCCTGGCGCAGTTCCACTTGCTGCTCCAGGGAGTTTCTCCAGGCTTGAAGACCCCATGCGTGCTCCTCCGCATTCCTGCGGCGTCGGTCTGCCTCCTGGGCCTCCTCGATGGCCTGGGAGCAGGCCTCTCGCGAAGCCGCCAGCGACACTTCAGCCTTCGTGTTATCAAGGTCACGCTGGTGATGCGCAAGGGCGACGGCTACCTTCAGCTTGCGCCTCTCCTCAGTGAGGCGCAGGCCCTCGGCCTCAAGGCGTGCATCCTCACCAGCAAGCTCTGCCCCGATCCGTCTCACCGCATCCGCCGCCCCCTGAAGGAACTCTTGACAAAGGGCGCGACGTTCTCGAGCGCGCCTGAGTACGCCTTCCACGTCACCCTCTGCCTCTGGCATACGCGGAGGGCCTTGAGGCGGCATGCCCCCTCCCGGTGCGGGGCTTGGGGGTGGCGCCCCATCGATCGCCTGACGGACCTCGCCAGGGGCCCGGCCTGGCACCGGTCTGTCCCCAGAAGAGGAGCTCAAGATTGACTTCGGCCAATCACCATCCACGATCAAGGAAGGAGCACGGGGCAAGTTGGGTGTGCCCCAGGGGAACTCGTGAAGGGAGGACAGCAGGCGCGCAGGCTTGAGTTGCCCGACGGGAAGGGCCATTTCTCTGACTGACCGAGTGGCAGAGGCGCCGCACGAGCTCGGCGCGCCAAGGATCAGCAGCAAGGACAAGGCCTGGGGGGATGGCTCCTTGGCCGTCCCCGCGAGTTCAACAGGAAGGGCCCTGAAAGGCCGTGATCAACTGCAAGAACAGAGAAATAAAGGAGCAAAGAAAGAAGAGGACTTACTCGTCCGTGGCAAAGTACTTCCTGCGCTTCAACAGGTAGCAAGGGCGATTGTCACCGCCCAAGGCCTCCTTCCTCTTGCGGAGGGCCTCGGAGTCTACGCGAAACCGGCCTAAGCGCAGCGCAGGTGTCGGTCTGTGTCCTGGAAGAGGCGTCAAGGTGATCAGCGCCAAGGGGACCGGCCTGAGGGATGCCACCGGGCGCCGCCTCATGAGGAACGACCGGAGCCTCAGGAGCCCCATCCTCGGGAGTCGTAGGCCGCAACTCCTCGCCTACCACTGCTCCAGGACGAGCTTCGGGAGATGCCGCCTCTGGAGCTCCATGCGGCGGCAGCACCTCAACATCATCCCCATCAGCTCCCGGCGGTTCTCGTCTCCCCGCTCCATCGCCTGAGACAGGGCTGCTGTGGGCGACCGGGAGAGCAACCACGGCGACTGGGTTCTCGCGGGGCCCCCTGAGGCCAGCCGGGCGTAGCCCCCACTCGTCGAAGCTGGGCATCTGCTTCATGAAATCAGCCCTGCCCGAACAAAGATACAAGAGGGCACCATCATGTCGAAGGCTACCTGGGGAAGGATCGCCAGTCAGGACCTTGAGCACCGTCCTCAGTGTTTCAGGCGCCAGGTCTTCCTCCTGAAGCCGCATGCGGTCTTTGTGCCCCGCAAAATCCCACATCCGGTGAGAGTGGCGCTGGAGGGGAGCAATGCGACACTGGAGGAACTCCTTCACCACCTTGGGCGCCGTCATGTTGAGCGCCCTCAAGCTCTTGAAGCGGCACCAGACGAAGGCGAGCCGGGGGCTCGCGAGCGCCTCATGACCCCAGCCTGAGTTGGGAATAGAAGACAAGGTTGGGTGCCAGAGCAGGGGGCTGGGCACCCCGACATCCACGTACAGCCACCTCTCTCTAAACCTAGCCTCGGAGGGAGGAAGGCTGAAATCGATCCCTGAAGCAGCCGTCTCTGGCACGGCGAGGAAGCTCACACACCCTGAGCATTGAGCGGGGTCGCTCAGTAACAAGGAGAAGAAATGGCGCAGCAGGGCAACGGAAGGGGGAATGCCCACCATTGCCTCGCAAACGAAAGCGAAGACAGACATAAGAGTAATGGACTCAGGCCCGAGGTGCATCATGTGGATCTGATAATGGGAGAGCACCGCATTGAAGAAAGCGGAAAAGGGGGAACCAGACCCGCCCACAGGGCATCGGCAAAGAACCGGACCTCTATGACGACCCTATCAAAAGAAGCATGGGACGCAGGCCAGACCGTGGTCCTGCCGCACTCATTGAAGATGGTGGTGAGAGCAGAGCGGACCTTTTTCAAGGCTTCAGGATTGAGTATGATTGACCGGTCAATGGCAGGGGCCACCGCTGGAGGCAAGCGGGACAACGACGCGGGATTCTTCCCCTTTTCCTTCTTCTTTGGCGCCATGGCAATGGGAAAGGGGGGAGAGTCCGAGTTGGATTGGAGGCAGAGTTTGGAGCCTGAGGAAGAAGGAAGGGCAGGAAACGCGCGGGCGGCGAAAGGGGAATGGCTGTGTACAACCACGGGTCCGCCTAGCCGGGCATGATATGAGGCATCTTGGGGAAGCGGAGGCGCCCACGTCCAATCAACCGCCACACGGCGCCCAAGGCCGCAGGCTCTTGGGGCCTGCGGTGCTTCGCACTTGCCCCTTCGCTTCTCTGCTAAGCCAAGTCCGGGCACGCCTTGGGCCTGGGGGCTACTGTCGGCGTTCTAGGAACGGGGGTCCCCAGACTTGCCTGCCTACGGCTTGCGGCGTGGCTCAAGTGGGGGCCCAATGTAGCCCAGCTTCATCAGCTCAAGCTCAAGACCCTCGCGAGGGGCCAAGCCTCGCGGGGCGAACGACAAGAAGCTTCCTCAGGAGCAGCCTCCTCAGGTAGGCTCGCGAGGAGGCGGAGATATCAAGGCGGGGTACCTCGCGAGGAGCCCATGATGCAAGCCATGACGATCGAGACCAGGCGGGCGCCGGCCTGTGCAGTGTCCTTGTTTCCCCTTCGGTGCAAAGGGGTCAAGCACATGCCAAGGAATCAGGCAAAGGTTACCATTTCGGTGCAACGAGATCAAGACCAGCAGGACGGCAGGATGGAGGTCATCATGGAGCCCAGGACGGCGTCATCGTCAGAGCCTTTGGCAGCTGAAGACCAATTTTAGTCAGGATAAGTGTACTAGATGTTCCCCTTCAAAATGGCCAATTGTTGGTGCCCTTCCCGCTCATTATTTGGGAAGAGGCCCAGGGCCTCTCTCTATAAATAGGACTAGCCACCCACGGGGTGAGGAGGGGATCAATCGAGAGAAAAGATCGACCAGAGAGAGAGGCGACTGAACTCACCCAAGCAGTTCATCGCACCAGCTCAAGAACAGCCCATCGCGAGGCTGTTCTCCCTTTGTACTATTCATCTTTAGCCCCTGAGGCAATCCACCACACCACACACTGGAGTAGGGTATTACACCACAATGGTGGCCTGAACCAGTATAAATCTCGTGTCCCTTGTGTGTTCATCTTTCTTGTTTAGATCCTTGTGAGACTTCAACGCGTGAGCTGGTAGGGGAGAGATCTTCATGCGCACCCCAGTGTTCGAACCTCAAGGGTCTGTCAGAACCCGAAATCCGACAGAGTTCATCTCCCGTACTCCACCATCGCAGGTGCTTGCTCTAAGTTGACAATGTGATAATTGGTTTCATGTTGCATATGTTGTCTAGCTTGTATTTCTTCTATTTTGATTAAATTGTACTTGCTGAGTCTATACATTATACATGTGCATATGACATGGCTTTCTGTGTCTAGAATACACTGCATCTATCTATCATACCATGTTCTTACATCAAAGTACTGCTGTTGTGTATCCCGCATCAGTCACTCATGATTGGACGCTTTTAACATGGCAATTTGATAGTGGTTGCATCTTGCATTGATTTCTACATTGTACTGCTTCTAATTTTTCGAATTGCCACTTATGACAAGACACTTTTAACTTGGCAGAGTAATATTGGTTGCATCTTTCGTATGGTGTCTAGCTTGCATTACTTCTATTTTCTTGAAAATCCTTCTGCTTAGTTTACACATCATAGTTGTGAATATGTCGCGCCATCCTGTTTTTCTTACATATTCCATCCTCATACGGTTGTCGTACATCGAAGTATTGCTTGTATGTATCATGCATCAATGAGTTCTGAAGAGCGATTTTTTCTTTTGTGTTGTGGGTACGGCTTGACATGGCAAAGTCAAAAAAGAGCAAGGAAAAGAATATAGTAGGGAATGGTGTTACTCGTTGGGTGAAACAGAAAAGGATCTGCCCTCGAGATTCTGCTGGTACTTATAGTCACTACAAAAAAATACACTTCCGTGATGATACGTGTTTGTCACAGTAGGTCGTGTTTTTTGTCATGCATGTACATCCATGAGAAATTTATGACAGAATCAAGATAGTCATACATGTGCTGTCGTAGAAGTGTTCCAGGACATTACCAAAATTATCATCACGGAAATGTCCACTTCCATGACGATAAATCGCGTGTCACAGAAGTGCTTTCGTCAAGGGTGACCGACACGTGGCATCCACCATAACGGAACTCCGTTAAGCTATCGGGTCAGGTTTTGGATCCGATAACCCATTAACAGCCCCGACCAATGGGGATTTCCCACATGTAAAATCATCATTGGCTGGAGGAAACATGTGTCGGCTCACCATTGGGACAGATGTCATCCACTCATTGGACAGAAGGCACCTATGACACGTCGACACGTGGCACGGCCCAACAGAGGCCCATTCCTGTGAAAAGGCTGGCCCGTTTGACTTGGTCAAAAGGTGGCGGGCCGGCCCATGGAAAGCCTGTTAACGGCTTGTTCGCATATAGCCCATTTACAACCCGCTAACCCAAGGCCCATTACGCCCTATCCAAATTAGGCCCAGTAGCGTCATCTGGGCCATCCAATATGATTCCAACCCGTTTTCACTTCTGGCCCATGTATGGCCCATGACGTCTTTCGGCCCATATGAGGCCCTATGTAACTCTTGGCCTATTAACGGCCCGTGGTGAAACTGGCCTGCAATGAACAGTGTATCACTTTACACCCATTAACGGCCCGTGGTGAAACTGGCCCGTAAAGAATAGTATATCACTTTATACCCATTAAGGGCCCGTTATTCAGTTGGGCCGTTTCCAGCAAATGTTATCTTTCGGCCTTCTCAGAGCCCATTTATTCTTGGGCTCATTTCCAGCATTCGTTTACTTACAGCCCATTACTGTCATTTTCTGCTTGTGGGCCAAATTCAGCCCGTGGTTACATCGGCCAGTTTGTGGTCCGTTAATACCTTGGGCCGTTTTCATAGTGTCATCAAATACGGCCTATTAATGATGGCCCAATATGGTCATATGGCCCATATAAGGCCCATTGATGCGACGGCCCGTAGAAGGCCCATTGTTTCTATGGCCCGTAGAAGGCCCATTGTTTCTACGGCCCGTAGAAGGCCTACTGTTTCTACGGCCCGTAGAAGGCCCACTATTTCTACGGCCCGTAGGAGGCCCAGTGTCACTACAGTAAATATTAGCCCATGGTTATTGTGGCCTAGTTTTAAAAAGAGCCGCACTGACTACAAGCAAACAAATAAACAAGACAACAAGGAAATAAATAAGCAAGCAACTTATGCTAGGCTATCACGGCTGTTACACATATTACATCCACTCGGCATCAAAGTTCGCCACCAGTGCAAATATAGGGAACAAAGCAGCATATCATATACACTGGTTGTCAAAGTTGGCGACCAGTGCAAATAAACGCCGCAGCAAAACAAATCCAGAACTGAAACCACTTTAGAAGATCTCAAGAAACAATATCATGGGTGCCCATAATGCTGGCAAGATGCTTAGCAAGCTTATTAACTTTCTCTTGTTTGGCGCTTAAATCCTCCAGCGCTTGTTGTTGCACCAGAAAATATGCATCTGAATTCTGCATGGACTTCCTCAGTCCTTCAGCTTCCTGTCGCAGCGCATCTGATCGATGTCTTTCAACTTGAAGTTGAGACTCAAGAAGACGAACTGATTCAGGCAGCGAGTTCGAAGAGCTTGTGCCAGCAGTAGTGACCAGTAACTCGAACACTACATCAAGATAGGACTTTTGGGTTCCCTCACTATCGTCAAGATAGTTTTTATCAGCTTTCTTGGAGACCAACAGGGATGTCTCACTATCTTGAACCTTATCTGCATTACTTCCTTTACCATTGGATAACGCGGTACTGTTCTCCAATATTTTGTCCGCATTCTAAAAGTGAAACAAGCAGACACATCACATGTTTACCATGTTGTATATGAAAATCATTTTGGTAAATGAGTTTAGTAGTAAAGTGGACAGGATAACAGCATGAAACAAACAAATATCTATGTACCATCGTCACTTTATGGTCTATATCATTCTAGTTTTTGTTGCCAAATCAAGATAGAGACACAGTTCAAATAATATTTGTTCAAGACAAAGCAGAATAGACAGAATATAAGTGTGGGTAACTATAGAGCAATAACAACACTTGTAATGTGCATGACATGAGAACATAACTGTTTATTCAATTGAAACTGAAATCAACATAGAGCAGGTTACAACAGCAAACCAGTTAAAGAAACAGGTTTAAAACATACCTGTTGCGCCATTGGAGTTTCAATTCCATCCTTCAAATTTGAAAATAGTTGGTATGAGTAAATACAGTAATGCAAGAGCAAAGGAGTATGAACCATAGCTACAGAACCTGACCTGAGAACAAATCTTCTTCTCCTTTAAGCGTTGAGTTGGGATTCGGAGTGGTGGTCCTCGTGCTTTGGGCACTGCAGTTCCCTTACTAACGCTCGTGTTTGGGTGCTCTGTGGTGGAGACGGTGCTGTGTCAACTGGAACTGGGTTACTATCTGCCGGGGTTGGGGTTAGAAGGGGTGTAGCTGGTTCTCTGTCCAACTGGGTAGGGGTACAATCTGCGAGAGTCTGGGTTATGTGTGGTGGATCTGGTCCTTGGGCAAGTACAACCGTGGTTCTATCTGCATCAACTGGTAGCACTATCTTTTCTGAAGACCGTGTTGTTACTCCCTTAGATACTGCCATCACGCTCTCCAATTCAAATGGCTGATAAACAAGAAAAGTAATTGAAAGTATAGACATTGTATGATAGACAGGTGCAATGGATAGTGGGGAATAAAAGAGGGCATGAAATAATTCATATTTATGTTGTCTAACCAAACAGGATAGCATGACACAATTTCACATATATGATGGCTAACTAAACAGGATAGCATGACACAATTTCACATTATGATGGCTAACTAAAAAAGATGGAAAGACATAGTTCAAAATATGAGACTATGTAAACAGGATGACATGACATAACTATATAATGTGTTTATTAAATAGGTTGGCATGCCATAATTCACATACATTCATGGATAGAATGCCATAATTCTAAATATGATGACTGTAAACACTAAACAGGATGAGATGATATAACTATATGATGTCTTTATTAAATGGGTTGCCATGCCATAATTCAGATAGATGATGTGTATGTACTATGTAAACATGATGGCATGATATAATTCAAATATATGATTTATATAGTAAGCAAGTAAGCAGATGGCAATCCATATATGATGTAAAAACTAAGCAATGCAAGACAACATGCATGACATGGGTAATATAACCCTGCCAAGTTTGAGCATAGACCTCAGGGGGGAAATAGGACTGGTCATCAGTCTCTGAATCCTCCTCTGAGGAGCTCTCTGTAACCAGCAAGATGTCTGCTTCAGCAGGTAGCATTGTCTGCTCTGAATACCTTGTTTTCACTCCAGATACTTCCATCACCGCTTCAAATGGCTGATGCACAGGAAGAGTAGTTGAATATACAAACGTTGTCGACAAATGGAACACGTAATACAAAAAATGATAGCATGATATAATTCACATACATGATGATTGGCTAAACAGCATGGCATTGCATAATTCACATATATAATGCCTTTGCAACAAGATAGCATTGTATAATTCACATATATATTGTCTTGCAACAAGATGGCAATGCATAATTCACATATATGGTAATTAGACACTGAACAGGTGGCATTCACACAAAGCATGTCTAAACTAATCAAATGACATAGCAATGCGAGACACCATACGCACGATATGAGCAACATAACCCTACCAAGTTAGAGCATAAACCTCGGGGGGGGGGGGATAGGACTGGTCATCTGTCTCTGAATCCTCCTCTGAGGAACTATCCGTAACCAGCAAGATATGCGCTTTGTCAGATAGCATAGTCTGCTCAGAAGACCTTGTTTTCACTCCAGAATTTGCCATCACCGTGTCAAATGGCTGATGCACACGAAGAGCAGTTGAATGTACTAACATTGTTGACAAATGTAATATGTAACGAAAAAAAGGATGGCCTGATATAATTTACATATAAGATGACTGGCTAAGCAGGATGGCATTGCAAAATTCACATATATGATGCCTGGCTAAACAAGATGGCGTTGCATAATTCACATAAACGATGAATAAACTAAACAGATGGCATTCGCACAAAGGATGTCTAAACTAAGCAGATGACATATTTGATGTATAAAGTAAGCAATGCAAGACACCATATGCATGATATAACCAACATCAGCATGCCAAGTTAGAGCGAAGACCTCAGGGGGTAAATAGGAGTTATCTTCTCCTTCTGAATCCCCCTCAGAACAGATATCTTCCTCTCGATTACAATCCGAAATGCATGGAGGGGGGCTGCCTTTGCGCCTACCATGGAGCGACGTCTGCATGAAATTTTATTGCCACGCAAGGCTCGTCTCTTTTGCTCTACATGTTCAGTTCCATTGTTTACAATAACTGTCATGCATAGGAATAAAACATAGTGAGATTATGTAAGGAGTGCATGCAGAAATCCAGAGTGATGGTAGCAACCTGTGGATAGACCCAAAACCAATAATAGCAGGCAGATAATGGCTTCAGTTAAAAAATACAGATAATGGCTTCTTTACTGTTTGTTTCCCACCCAACATGAAACTCATAGTAGACACCGGAGATTAACCAGATAGTAGATAGATACTATTGATAGCGGCCCCGATATGTACCCCACAACCATTTAAAAACTCAAGTTTGACCATTAGTTTGGAGCTGACTCAGAGTCTAATCGGTGAACAGGACGATAAAGTAGCATGTAATATTAAGCGATGCATAACGTAAGCAGACACGAAAGAGTGCGACCTCTCTTGCGGACCCGTGTAGTCCTCGAGGTCATCTGCTCGGTTGATGATGGTAATGCAGTTTTCATGGCTGCCAGCGGCGGGGAAGAAGATCTGAGGCGGCGAAAGACAGTCTGGAGGCCGGATCCCTGCTGTGCTGGACCCTTCTGTCGTTGGAGCAGCTGAGCTGGGGTGGACGACGGCGCAGCAGGAGCGGGACAAACCACGCAAGGTTTTCTTTGACAACTATCTGTAAGAGAAGTAATTCTGTAAGGGCTCGTTTGAATTGGAGGATTCCAACAATGCAGGGATAGGAAATAGACAGGAATAGGATAGGAATGCACGTGCAAAACAGAGAATTTAAAAACACAGGATTTCTGCCAATCTGGGTGTTTGATTCACAACAATTGGAAGATCACAGGATGCAAAGAAGCATGGTGAGATTAAGTCAAACCACAAGAAAATGTACGGTTATAATGCTATTATGCTACTATCTCTTAGTCTTGTGCTTCATGAATAGGAATTTGAAAAGGAGGACAAGTGAAAATTAAAATTCCTACGTTTTTTCTTTCAAGGAGACACTAAAGGAACAAATCCGTGTGCTCAGTGGACAATATATATAACATGTAGAGTAAAAAAGAGATGCAACAAGTGTACAACCTCTTTGGCGAAGCCATGTTGATCTCAGCGTGATTGGGTTGGCCGGTGAGGATGCTCCGGCTGACTTTGCTGTCGGAGGAGGGGAAGAAGATCTTAGGCGTCTGGAGATGGAGCCCGAGGTACTGCTCCGCTGTGATGGAGGGTTTCGTCGTTGGAGCAGCTCCGGTGAGTTGTACGACGCCGAGGCTGAAGCAGGACAAGAGAGACAACGAACAACGTTAACCTGAGTGGAATTCTAATAGCATCTCCAATACATGACGTAAAATACATAACCACAAAGTGCTAGATGTAAAATACATCAGTCACTCATCTCTGAACTTAACTGTCGAAACTGAACTTAACTGTCGAAACTGAACTTAACTGTCGAAACTGAACCTAACTGTCCAAACTGAATTTGCTGTCGAAACTGAATTTTGCTGTCGAAACTGAACGCACTAGAAAGGTGAGGCTACACGTAGGTCGACTGACTTTTTTATCTCTGGTCAGTCGATTTTGCAGTCGTTGGATACGAAATGAAGGGCATGCGGTTCATCTTCAACCTCCACCCCCTGAGCTGCCAGCCACCACCGGCCAAACAGCAGCCCCCCACGCCCGCGGCCGGCGGTGCGCCGCCCTGCCCGCCCCGAAAACACTCCCCACCGCCGGCCTGCCACCGCCCGACAATCCCTCTAGCCCCCCCCCCCGTGCCGAGCTTTTTCTCCGGTGATCCCCACGCCACCGCCCCGCCAACGCCCCGCCACCGCCGACGACCACCGCCCCCATCCTGAACCCTAAGATAGATAGTGGGGTACCTCTCCGGCGAGCCCCTCCCCGCTGCGGCTGGTTCTTCCTTCACCCCGTCGAGCCCACCCCTTGAAAATCGACTGACCCAAAAGTCGATTCAGTTGACTGAAGTGTAGCCAAATCGGAGCAGCATTGCAAGCAAGAGCAAGAGCGAGAGCAGCAGCGCGAGCAAGAGCAATAGCAAGAGCAGACCAGGCAGGGGACCGAGAGCAAGAGCAGAGCAGCAGCGTGAGCGAGAGCTAAAGCAGCAGCAGCTCCTACTGATGTGGACGTCGCCGCCGAGGGAGCGACGCCGTGGAGGAAGTGGCCGGCGACGCCGCCGTGGATGGAGCCGCGCCGTGTCGGCTCGGGACCGAGCGCCGGCAGCACCATGAGATCGAATCAAGAAGAAAATGCAGCAATTAGTGTACAACCTCTTTGGTGGCGCCGATTAGGCTGCAGCTTCATCCGAGGAAACGGTGATGATGATGCTCTTCCGATGGTGCAGGTGAAGATGGCGGTGTGGGAATGGAGGTGGCGCGAAAGACGAGGGGAACGTCGGGGCAGCTCCTTGGAGGTGGAGGACGGGGTGGCTGAACCGGCGGGACGATGAGATCGATGACGGATCCTCATCCGGTACGGTGGATGAGGGACGTCGAGGTGTTGCTGTGGACGACATCGTCGGGGAAGAAGCTCCGGCTGGGTGGTGGACGGAGCACGGTGTGGGGTTTTGTCACGGGTTTTCGTGGCCTCGGTGTACGAATGGTGGGCGGATGGGATGGCAGTGGGGAACCATGGCTTAGAGACGCGCTTGCCTGAAATGTGGGGTAAGTGAATAAAGTACCCCCCACCGATTTGAGGCGGTTCTCTCGGTTCAGGGGTACCACGGGCATTTCATGTGTCGGGATTTCACAGGAGGTGGGAGTTTTCACGCACGTTGTAATTTCGGAAAAGCAAGGCGCGGGTTGAGATGGAGGGAGTTGTCGGAGCACAATGAGACAAAGATATATCTTAAATATTTCGGGCTAACAAGGCGCGGGTTGAAATTTCTGGACAAGCCTAACGTGTACTGTACCAAATCAATGTGCACTACAAATGTCATTCAAAACTTTGAATTCATGTTATGTTCAATTAAAAGATTTCGCTACGTGTATAATGCATGCAACCTACTACTCAAATGAATGTTTTAGTGTATTCCAAACGTATATACTACCGCTTCAATATGAACTAAATTTGAATAAGATCTACAGTAATGATTGTTGTGAAGTCAAAGCATTTGAATTCGTTTCTCTGTTTTAATAAGATCTAAAAACATCATTATTGTCAAGTTAAACCATCGTTTGTGTATTAGCTTCACAGCACACCACATGATCGGTATCGAGTTACATATGAACTATGTGTACTATACGAACTCGAACTAGATTTTTTGAATCCACTTTATTTTGATTTCAAATCACATTACATTTCTAGCTCTAGCTAGATCTTCATAATCTAAACCATGTCTCATATGTATAATGTGTTTATCACATTATGTATGGTGCCCCGCCCTTACGCCTACAAGTATTTAGATGTGAGTTGCAAACACCACACATTACCACAAATTCAAATAAATGTGAGAATGTTCGATATATAGTATTGTTTAGATTGCTCGATATTTAGTTGTAAGCTGCAAACGTTGCACATTATCACAAATTCAAATAAAATGTGAGATGTTTGATTTATAGTATGGTTTAGATTGTTCGGCATTTAGCTGTGAGTTGCAAACGCCATGCATTATCACATTATGGTATAACATGTGCACAGCACGTGTATCACCGCTATATTCATGCATGCAATGTTTAAAACACTATGATCTCCTATTCAAATATATGAATCCGCTTTCATATGAAATTATGATCTTTGTTAGTCTCTTACACCCACACAATCCTCTAACCTTTGTAGCTACCACTAACTTTCTCTCGCGCATGCACACGCCCTCCTCGCCCTCCCCCTCCCTCGGCATTCTATCCATCGGGCACATTCATTTTTTCCTTTAGGTCGTTCTCCCAGACTCTCCACAACACACACGGATCCATAAACCTCTCCAGCGATGCCTGCCTACAGCATACACACACAACTTCAATCTCCTCCTTTATGTGTCCTTCCCTCGTGTCTCTCATATGGTCAGACACACGTGTAAACTCTCACCCCTCTTTTAATTGATCTCACAACCGCACACTCCTCCCCCTATCTAGCTAGTAGTTGGGCCTCTCACACCACCTCCTAGCTCCATTCTCTCTGTCTATCCATCTCGCTGGGCCTTATTTGCCTCTAACAAATGGACATACACCGACCGATCTCTCGCTATACATATAGCCAGCTAGGTCCTTATAACTCGTTTTTACCCACACATCGATCGATCTACCTCATTAGTTGTGTCTCTCCCTTCCTCCGACAAACAACAATTGATGTACCGATCTAGTTAGGTTTGCTTACCAAACACATGGTTCCCCTTCATCATCCATGGATGCGTCCCGACAGATCTATCACGCACAGGCACACACAGAAACACATCCCCACTCTTATTGATAACATTGCAGTTCCACCCTCAGTTTGTCTAGTAGGCCTCTCCCAACATCTCCGAGAAGCAACTCCATCACCCATCCAGCACTCTACCCCTCTCCCTCCCTCTCCCTCCCTCTCCCTCCCTCTCTGTCTCCTCTTCTCTCGGTCCCATCATATTTCCCGTCCTTCAGTTATGTATGGATGTCGACCGATCTCCCTCATGACATAGCTGGGTCTCTCCTTCTCAACACATATACGAGTCGTTCTACCTCTATAGTTAGGCCTCTGCCTACCCCTCCACCCACCCCCTCCCCCGCACACATACTGATACATCAAGCTCTCTAGTCATGCCTCCCTGCCACACACAAACTTGACATGTGCCCTCTAACATTCTGGTAGGCCAGTCGCCCTATATCTTTGACTTACACACACACACGCAATTTCGATGGCTCTCTTCATCGATCTCGCACCCACCCGTACTTGATCCTCTCTCTGACTCTATCGATAGCTATGACCCCTCCCTCTTTTCTCGTGGATTGCCCGACCCTCTATGTATGATATGGATAGGCCTCCATTTCACACACATTGCATGCAAAATTTTGTTTGAGATGTCATCGACACATATTCCCACAAATAATTCACGAAATCAACCCCCCACCCCATCCCCACCCCCCACCACGAAACAAAAAACACTCACAAACGCGGTTTGTATCTCTCACACACACCCACGTAGGTGGGGGACGTGCACGAAGAGAAGAGGTGCATGCACGGCGCACGTACTCCCGTCTCTTTCCCAACCACACCCGCGCGGGTACACGGTGGAGCTCATTTCAGTACGAAAAAGGCAGCCCACGTGGTAATTTGACACGTGTACTGGTTGTCCACTTGGTGGAGGGAGGATCGTCTACCACGGGTGAACAAACAATTGCGACTTGACGCATTATGTTAAATTAAAATAAGAGGCAAACCATGTGGGGCCTACCTTAGAGGCAAGGCTCTATACACTGGAGTACTTTTGATGTGTCCCGTCAACTCGCGGAATGAGGAGAAACTTGCTTAGTATGCCGTCTCCCCCGCCCATGGGCGCGGTGGCTCCCAGGATGAG
This sequence comes from Triticum aestivum, assembly GCF_018294505.1. Lineage (NCBI taxonomy): Eukaryota > Viridiplantae > Streptophyta > Magnoliopsida > Poales > Poaceae > Triticum > Triticum aestivum. The sequence goes on along the minus strand of NC_057798.1, from coordinate 256,242,285 downwards.
GTGAAGCTTGCTCCTCCCTCACCCATGCGCGCGGTGGCTCGCAGGACGAGGAGAAAAAATTACTACTCCCTCCGTTTACTCCTTGTCCCTACTACCTTGGTTATAGAGATTATACCATATTGTTTGGAATATATATGTCCTTAGTAGATTTCAATATGAACTACTAGTACATACTCCAAACACTGATGTATATAGACGTATTTTAGAGTGTACATTCACTCATTTTGCTCTGTATGTAGTAGGACTCTCCCTCGCCCCTCGACCCTCGCCCACGTGGTGGACGTGCAGCAATTCATTCGGTCTCATATAGCCAAAATGATATATACTGCACTACCATTATTGCTCGACTTCCCGAAGAGGCGAAGAGCCAATTGCAAGGTTAATATTTTCGAGATGCCAAGCGCAAGGTTATAGGAGAACGAGTAGTAGGTCTCGCTTCATTTATAAAGATTCTTTTCTTCTGTGGCATGTACGCAATATGATAGGTTCATATGGAGATAAAAGGAAACCGCTCCACTATATACATAGTCAGGACGGGCCAGCCTACAGTTGCTTGCTGGGGTTGCTCTCTTCACACTTTCTTGCACAAAATGACTGTGGCCACATCTCTAACATCCCGGCGGATCACGTCTGCTTAGGGAAGGGGTGGATGCTTAGTGTAGATGCGGTGGCCGTCGCCGACGGCGAAAACCCACTGTCGGCACGTCCCGATCAGGGGTCCCCGACATTCTCTCTCACAAAGCTGGAGAGGTTGCCTTTGTCCCTTGCTCACTGCCGCGACGTGGGCAGTTGCCGCCTCCCGCCGCCCTCCTCAAGGTCGAGCTACGTCCCTCAAGTACAACTCCCTTTACAGCCGGCTTGCACCACTGCTCAAGCTGCCCACATCACTCCCTGTGGATATTTCTCTACTTCTTTGCCCCGCACATACCTGATACCTCTACTGGCTTCTACATACCGTATTTGTGATGAGTTTATGTCTCATCAACTAGTTCTAGTAATCTTATTCTAATCACGCTTCTACAATTTCTTTGCCACAGGGATGCTCATCTCGATTTTGGTGAAACTGCACAAAATGATCCGATGGTCAAAAGGTTGCAAACTTCATTTATTAGGAAGCTCGAACGTTGCCAGCAAATTGAAGCCTGGTCAGGGTTCACGGTTCAAGGGCTAGGGACTCCATGGATCGTTTTTTTCTTTAGCCGCCTCTGTTCCAAAATAAGTGTCAACTTTAGTAGTAGTACAACTTAGGTGAGTAAGTCATCTTAGGTTGTGCTCCGTGACCAAGGAGGAGGGGAAAATAAGAGAACTTAATGTTCATTTGGTAATTAATAGCACTTCATGCAATGAACTAACCACTGCATGTCGTGTTTGGTAGTCTCAAGTCATTAAAAGCATGCACATCCCACATCTCTTATTTGTTGATATGTCAAGAAACAAGAAATGGGGTAGAATTTAATGCACCGTGCCTAAGTGTTTTGGGATTATTTGGTTTTCGTAAGATGACTTACACACCTAGACGGAGGGAGTACTAAAGTTAGCACAAATTTGAGACACTTATTTTGGAACGGAGCGAGTACATATTTGCTACGATCTGTCAATCATTGAGATGCAATAGCATGCATGTTAGTCTCCTTTGTATTTGATGAAATGTTGCAACGGGCAACCTTGGACGCAAGATACATGTAACAGGAGCTGGAAGCTTCATAGCATTGTACAAATTTATCTCGCTGATAAATTACAGTACGTACTATTACTATACTAGTACTTCCTCCGTTCCTAAATATAAGTCTTTGTAGAGATTTCACCATTAACCACATGCGGATGTATATAGATGCATTTTAAGTGTAGATTCTTTCATTTTGTTCCGTATGTAGTTCACCTAGTGGAATCTCTACAAAGACCTATCTACTAGTAATAGCTAGCCCCCACTACTAGGTATTCTCTATCCTCTCCTTGAGCCACATCATCAAAATTGACGTAGCCATTAGATGAAGTAAATCAGTCATAATAGCCGTCTGATCTAGACGTTGAGAGGCTCAGCACTAAGCCACATGCAAGCATGCAGAAATACCGTGGCACATGCATGTGAGTGGGTTTTAAATCACATCAACATGTCTTCATGCAAGCATGCACTGGTAGCATGCATGTAAGTGAGCTTTTAAGTCCCATTAGCATGTCAAAAAGAAAAATATAATCCCATTATGCAGTAGGAGTTGGCTGATCTTTTTTCCTTATGTGGGATGATCTAAATGATGATGGGAGTTTATTTAGTTTGGCTACCACATTTGTCATGCGGTTATAGATTTTTTTTAGTTCTATGAAATCGATAATTTTGCGTAGAGAGATATACCGCTGTTCCGCGCCAATGAGCGGGGACTCATCTAGTAATATCTAGGAACGGAGGGAGTACTATGTAAAGAGTTAGGTGTCGCACGGTGATAGTGTGAGGTGGGCCATGTAATAACTGAGCCTGCGCGTTTTCACTGCTCTTGCACTCCTCCGCTGTAAGAATGGAGAAAATTGTAATCTACTACCTCCTTTCGCCGAAAGCGTGGGACATCCAGCAGTCCTACCACCTCAGTAATAAAGACCAATGAGTCGTCAAATCACATAGACCCAGCAGTAAGTTGGACGGACGAAGCAACCATCACTCTTGCGCTAGTGAGAGGTCGCGTCCGCTCTGCCCGGGCGTGAATGCGGCACTGATTCTTTGGAGCGAAGCTGACCGTTTCGGGCGGGAAGCGCGCACGGGAGGTGGAGGGGCTTTGGGTGGGCCAGGCTGGTCAGGAGCGGGCGTGGCAGCTGTCCGCATGTCCATACCGGACACGCCCGGAAACGAGAGGATGCACCAACTCTCGCGGCGAAAATTGTACACTACACACCATATCTCTGTAGGAGTAGGTCGATCTGTCGCACTCTCTAACACACACATGCTGTTAAACACACACACACACACGCACGCACCTTGGTCCTATTGCACCTTCTAACGTGACTTATTACACCTAGACGGAGGGAGTAGTAAGTATACGAGATACGGTGGCACACTGACTTAAGTTGAATACAAGTGCCCAAAATTTGTGTGCATGTTATAATAAGGATTCACTTAAAATAGTACGTGAGCGAACTGAGGGATCAATTGGACAGTGTTCCCGAGCAGTAGCGAGATGTGTGAGGTAGTAAGATACACCGCTGGCGCTTTTAATTTTTCTTATTAATTTGTTTGTTTCACCCTCTGACTTGTGGGACCCAACATACTACATGGAGAGAGGTAAGGTGACTAAGGCTGCATTATTTCTGCACCACTGTGGATAGTCTTACCACAAAAGCCACATGACATGATTATGATTGAAATCCTAATGACTCCCACACACAGACACACAAAAAAACATGGCATGCCTGTCACACGAATGCAGGAATGTATAAAAGGTTATTTTCCTCTCGTTGAACATAACGGGAGGGTTTTGTAGCTGGTTCACCTGTTCGTTCATCAAACTTGAGGTCTCGGGTTCGATAACTACACTTGAGCATAATTTTTGCCAGGAGGATTCTTTGACTGGTCAAAATGTTTTCTAGGGTTTGCGCGCTTCACACTCTCTCTAGTATATATATACACGCTGGAGCCTCAGCGCTTCTAGTTGCTCTCTTCACACTCTCTCGCCCTCTCCCGCTGGATCCTCAGCGCTTGTAGTTGATCTCTTCACACTCTCTCGCCCTCTCCAGATCTAAACAAGACTTCGTTTGCCTCTCTCTCCCCTCACTGCTGCTCAAAGAGCCGACAGGATTCGTCCGCCGGGAAGGGAAGGAGGCTTAACGCTGTCGCCGTCGGCGAGGGAGGAAATCCACTACCGGCGTTGTTGTTCACTTTCCACCCAGTGGCGGCGCGGGAGGGCCTCCGACCCCTTCTTCTTCGCCGCCATCCCGTTGCCCACCGAACCACTCCCCAAGAACCTTAAGGTATATTTTACTTAATCCACATGCATTGCTCTAGCTGCATGTATACCATGAATCTAAGACGTGGTTCAAAGAGGAAAGGAGTGGGGGAAAGTAGTGGGAAAAGTTGTATATAGCATGAATCTAGGACGTGGTTCAAAGAGGAAATGAAGGGGGAAAGTTGTATAGCATGAATCTAGGATGTGGTTCAAAGAGGAAAGGAATGGGGGAAAGCAGTGGGGAAAGTTGTATCGCATAAATCTAGGACGTGGTTCAAAGAGGAAAGGAAGGGGCGAAAGTACTAGTTCAAAAAGGAAAGGAAGGGACAAGGTTGTAGAGTTTGAGCAGGACTAGATTTGCTGCGCTCACATAGGGAAAGGTGTCTAAAGATAACAAAACTAGGACCAACACAAATATGCTCCTTGGTTGTTTGTTCTTCATTGCAACAGACTGTGCATGACCACAGTACATCGGTAGATGCACATGGTGCTGGTGCGTCCACTGTCCCGTGCAACTCATTAGTTGTTGTTAATCTAGGCCCTGTTTGGTTAAAAAACTCGCTAGTCCCTACCTGCTTGGTTCCAGGGACTAAACATGGACTAGAGGTTATTAAATGACATGATAAAAGACCATGTTACCCCTAGTAATGAAGTAATAGAAACAAGGTGCGATGCGTGGCAGGGGCAACTATTGGAAAAAGTCCCAAAAAGACTCCCTCGGGGTCTTTTTTCTTTAGTCCCAAGTGCCCACTTTTAGTACCTAAAAGTCCCTTCTGTTTGGTTTAGATGTGACTGACACGGAGTTTTTTTAGTCCCTACACCAAAATGTCCCTATAAACAAACACCCTCTAATAATCCCGCTGGAAAATTGATGCAATGCCACAGTTAAAAGCAAATTACATGTTTAACGAATTTTATTGCTAATATAATCTCTATGTTAATATTAATCAATGCCACCGTTTGAGAAATGCTACTATCTTGCTTTCTTTCCCATTTAGAAAAGGTAGATGCTTCTTTTTGTTGGCTTCTGTGTCATCCACCGTTATTGACCACTAATTGTTTCCTTTGCACCTTTGTGTAAAAAGGGTTATCTACTTCACCTTGTTGCCATTGTGACCTTTTGTTGCACTGCACAAAACACTTTTGTTTTAAGAGTGTTTTCTGCGGTTCAACCAAAATGTCACACCGACAATGTTGCTTGATTGCTTGATCTTAGTGGAACTACACAAGAGGAGATCTTACTTCCTATCCGTTAAGGCGAATTTGGTTCAGATCTTCTTCTTGTGAGTTGTTTGAATTCCGCATCATGAGAGGTCAGTACTAGCCTTCTTTCACATGATTCTGCAGTGTGCTTCCATATGTTGTGCTACTTGTACGATAATGTTGCTTGATTTTAGTGAACTACACAAATGGAAACAAGACTTCCAATCTGTATGTGCACCGTAATATCCCATTGAGGTAAGATAAGGATATTTCACAACTGTTGGCCTGTATTTTGCCACTTTCATCAGAAAATTAAGTTTAGTACTATACTTGTGCTCCCTAATTGACATGCCAAATCTTACATTGAAGGCGAAGCTTGTCTGTTATTGAACCAAGTGATGAAGGGGAAGAACAAGCGGAAGAAAAACAAAAATCAACTCCCGGTGCTGTAATGAAGCACTGGAACTGTGATGACACAAGTAATGATATAGTTTTGCATCTTAATTTATTGCTATGGCTGGAATGAGCAATTGTTTTGCCACTGATTTGATGCCATACGTAATTATCTCTACTTGTGCAAACAGGGATCTTCTTTGAAGATACCATATATTTTAGTGGAACTGCACAAGAAGATGTTGGAAACATTAAACTAATTGAGGAGTATATAGTAAGCATGGCCACCACAGATGGTTCCGGAGAAGTTCTTCATCTGTATGCTCTACACAATCAGCCTCCTGACAAATGTTAGTACTCGCCCACTGATTTCATCCATATGATTGAGCTTTGTCATCTCTATTGGTGTTGTGCTACTGTTTAGATACTGTCATGAAAAAGTGGTATTGTCCTTGAGAAGTGCTTCATCTTTGTTGTTTTAAATATTTCCTTTCCTTTATTTCGAGCAAACAGGGATCATCTTCCTCTGAAGAAGAATATGGAGTACGTGAAGTGACTAGTTCCGATTATGCCAGGATGAAGAAGCCCTGTCTATCTTCTGATCAGAAGGAGCAGTTGAAGGATGGTTACACTACTCCCCACAAGACCAAACTAACTTCAGCTCAGAAGGACTGACAAATCTCCATTTTTTTACTATGATGCGCGAGTATAATGTTGTTCTAGGATTCTTTCTGGTGAGTTCCATTTTTCTAAAAGTGTGCTCTACATGGACCATGTATGTGCCTGTTGAAACTGTCAATTCATAGTACAGTTTGCTTTATACTAATCACTTTTTTGTATTTGTGCAAACAGGGGTGCTCAGCTTGATTTTAACGGGAACTGCACAAGATGTTCATGAATACATTGAATCATTCATTTCCACCACAAGAAAGGAGGTGCCCATAAGTTCAAGGCGTTGCAACATATAAGGGCGAAATCATACAAGCTACGCGCGAATTTGGTTGATTTTGGTGGAATTGCACAAAAAGAACAGGTGGTTTATTTAGCACGAGGTGCCATGTCAATGTCCGGACTGATGGCACACCCTGCCCATTCCACAATTGTAGGCATTTGATATTTTGTAATGGGACAACCTTGTCAAATTTTGCTCATTGATTTTAGCAAGATATGCGTTTGATATTTTCGAATGGGACGCCCTTTGCTGTCAGCAGCGTCGATCAATTTTTTCTTTATTCTTTAGTTGTGAAGTAAATATTGCCTCTGACATGTGAGTCGCTGAGATGCATAATCATCGATTTTTTTGAATGTTCTCTGTGAATTGCCAGACCTGTGTGTTTGATTGCAATGTACAAAAACACTAAAAAGCTGCTCAAACTCTTTGAACTCCTTCTGTTCCTTTTTACTTCGCACATTGTGAAAGTGCATACTTTTTTGTATAAGATTGGTCAAAGTAGAGATACTTTGACTGCAGACAAAACTTGTATGCAGACTAGAAAGGACCGGAGGGAGTACATGCGAAACTAGTGCAAACGTGGTGATCACCCTGGGAATAATGCTAGTACATATTGTTTTGCATGTTCATCCAATGCCAGTGATACAGGAATTCGAACTAATCGAAATAAATTCATTCATACACGGTCGGATTTCATATAAACATGCCGGATTTCATTACATTTCATACATTCTTGAACTAAAAAGGGGTGTTCGTGGCCGCATGCATCTCCCAGATGCAGAGGCCAGGGGTCATCCTCCTTTTCTAAAAAAACTAAAAAGGGGTGCGTTGGAGGTATAATTAATTAACTGAAGCTACCCACCTGTGTCCCGCTGAGCCGAACAGAAGCTTCAGTGACTTAACTGCAGGTGGAGTTGCATAACTGACATGTGGCCTGTTGGGCCCACGTGTCAGTCAGCCAACTACACCAGCAGTTAAGTAGAAGCAGCTTTCTTCTCCAGCACAGCTCTCTGACTCCACGTCGCCGTCAAGAAGCTAACCGGCCGTCAATGGTCAACCCGCCTAGCTTGGCTTCAACCGGAGGATAGCAGCGGTGGCCTTACTTGGACCCGAGCGGCGGTGACCTATCGTGTTGGCAGCGGGGCAGGGCGCGGCCTCGTTGGCAGCGGGGCGGGGCCTCGACGGAGCCGGCGATGTCCTCTGTCTTGTTGCTGGTGGGCGGCGCCTCAGCGGAGCAATGGGAATCCTCCCCCACGTTGCTGGCAGGGTGGGGCCTCGGCTGAGCCGGCGATGTCCTCTGCCTTATTGCTGGCGGGGCGGGGCCTCGGCGGAGCTGGCGGTGTCCTCTGCCTCGTTGTTGGCGTCGTGGGGCCTCGGCAGAGCCGGCGGTGTCCTCTGCCTCGTAGTTGGCGCCGCAGGGCCTTGGCGGAGCAGGGCGTCGTCAACGCCAGCAGAACGGGGACTCGTCGGAGCCGGCATTGTCCTCTACCTCATCCTCAGTCTCGCCAAACAGCGGCTCGCCTGCTTCATCGCCCTCTTTGCTAGCCTCTTTGTAGGCGGCCGCAGCCTCCGCCACCCGCATGAGGTACCGCCAGCGCTCGAGGCGGCCCTTGCGGGCGGAGCGGTACGAGTGGAGCAGCGCCTCCTGCTCTGCCCGCTCCGCGGCGATCTGCTCCTCCACCTGCAGGTGCTCCTGGAGGAGATGGTGGTTGTAGGCGGCGTCGGCCTGCGCCTCCCGGAACTGCTCCTCATGCATCTGCCTCACCCTGTCCATATATTGGGCACGGGCCTCGCCGATGGTCATGGTGCAATGCACCGGCGAGGATGGCACGGAGGAGGGGGTTGGTGCCAGATCATCGAATACCATGTTCTCCATTGGGACGTTGTCGTCCTTCGGCTGCCTGCCGGCCAGCTGGCCGGCAGCAATGGCTGCCATCTCCTTGTGGTCCGTCGTCCACCCGTACCGAAGAGCGCTGGAGCACGAGGAAGCCATGGTGGGCAGTAGTGGTGTGGACAGGAGAAAGGGAACGAATGCGGATGACTGCGGCTATAGCCGGCGTAGCAGTTTATATAGCAATGGTGGGCGGGCGGAGGGACGGACTTGTGGCACCGGAGTAGCCGCCTCAGCAACCGCGTATCATTAATGTGTGCGGCAGATGGACAGACGGACGACACTTGTGTCGTTTGAAGGCGGAGCAATCGCCTGCACCGGGAAGCGGGGCGGCCGACGCTGACTGTTTCGGGCGGAAAGCGCTCGCCGGCGAGGAGATAACTTTACTTGGATAGGATAACAATGGGGACCCATCAGGTCCATAGCATCACGTACGCAAGTCCCTCCTTATTATATATATATATAACTATAATTTATTTTGCTTCCTCCTGGTTTCCTGACATCATGGTCCCACACCATTGTCAACCTATGTACTCCCTCCTTTCTGGTTTATAGGGCTTATCTCAAAAATTTTGTTTTTCCATTTTATAAGGCTCAATTTTGTTGTTTTCCATCACATGTTCAGATTCCAAGGTGCATTAAATCATTGCATGCAAGTATTAAGAGAAAATTGACCAATGCATGTACTTTATGCATGCATGCTTTGCAATTAGTGCATTGATAAACATAATTTTTTGAGGATAACAAGAGCATTAATTAGGTGCTTTTACAAAACTACAAAAAGAATTCCACCACTCGCCATCTACCTTGATTGGTGAGATTTTTGAACTGAGCATTATAAACCGAAAAGGAGGGAGTAGTCAATAAATGAGAGAATTGCACAAGAAGCGGCCGACAACTGGGACCAAGCAGCTCGAGCAGTATTTGTGTTTTTGAGGTGTGAGCACTACAGAGTTTTTCGATGTTTACCCCAGATATTAATTTTTCTCCTCTGAACAACAATGAAAACATCACTGCAGGTATTAATTGGGCGGGCTGTGGCCCTTCTAGCCTAGGCCAGATATCCAGCCCAGATATTAATTTTTTTTCAAGCTGAAAATGGCTAGCCCAGCTATACTTTTTTTAGGAATTCCCAGGCAAGGTCAAGTTGTTATTCTCCGCCCCGTTGGGCTGCAAATCTTTCCTAGGAGGGATGCATTATCTTAACAAGAAAATGGGCTTTAAGAAATAATAAATGGGATGTAATTATAAAAACTGGGTAGTAACTATAAAAAAATGCACCAAACAGTGATTACTTTATAAAATATTTTTTTTGGAATATTGAAAATTTTAATTTCATTAAGTGTTGCGAGCGCAATGTTTCATTGGATTTTTACGTAATATAAATTTATATTGAAATTGTATTTAATCTGACTAGAAATTTCAGGATAAAAATATTCGGATCCCATCAAAATGTGGGAAATTTTATTGAAATCTGTTTTGAACGGTTGGTTGAAATGGGTTGTACTTTTAACAAACTGTAAATGGGCCGTAGTAAATTCCATTAGAATTCAAAAATGGGCTACACATTCTTACCAATCTCAAATGGGCTATAAGTTCTCTACCACACACTTCTGGCCTTACTAAGTTGACGCGTCCCCTAAAAAAACAGAGTTGACGCATATGCAAGGCTTTGTCAACTTATAGTCAACACATGGTTCTAGCAGCAGTGGCCGTTGGATGTCCATCCAACAGATTTCATGCTTCTTCTTCAATCTTGGATATTCTAGCTTCACCCGCCCAAAAAATGATTCCTCCCCCTGACATCTGGGGCGCACCGTTTCGGAAGCTGACCCGTGGGCCTACTAAGTTGACGTACCAAGGGCTTTGTCAACTTAGTCAATATAAATGATTCTAGCTGCAGTGACCGTACGATGTCCATCCAATGACCCTCGTGCTTCTTCAACCTCTGGTCTTCTTGCTCCAGCCGCCCAAAGTAGGGCCGGTCGTGCCGCCTGCTCCTGCCTTCCGTGGCCGACTGTGCTGCCGCGGAGGCCTCACCGCCCCCTACTACTCCCACCGCTGGCCAGGCCATCCCTCCACTCACCCACACCCCTTGTTATTCTGCGGCGATGGCAACGCAACCGAACCAGTGAACCCTCGTACTCCTCTCCACGTGTGCATCCACTGCTGTGTCTTCCCCGGCTTCACGGCGTCCCCTTCCTAGGCCTCGCCGTCGTCCGCCGCCGTGGTGCTCTCGGCGCGGCGTGGTCAATGTGGTCAAGGAACGACTTCCATCGGACGTGGACTGTACGTGGAGAGGCTGACAGCTGGGTCCACGGCAGCCGCAAGGAAGTGCCTCCTTATTACGCGCAAAATTATTATTCCTCCACCTGACAGCGGGGACCCACCGGACGGGCCACCGTATTTCACGAAAAAAATGATTCGCCCCCTGACTGCTGGGACCCACGAGCTACATCTTCGCATGCAAGGAAGTACATCCGAAAAAACGATTCGCCCCCCTGACTGCTGGGACCCACCAGCTACATCTTTGCACGCAAGGAAGTGCGTTCGAAAAAAAATGATTCACCCCCCGACTGCTGGGACCCACGAGCTACACCTTCGCACGCAAGGAAGTGCGTTCCGCTAAAAAAATGATCCGCCCCCCTGAC